>NC_135235.1:248923699-249223699 GCF_051348905.1 Ranitomeya variabilis
CTGCCTAACCCTAATAAGCCTAACCCTAACTGCAAAAAATTATCTAAAAATATTTTTTTTATAATCCCCTGACAAAGGTGATGCGGGTATTACGCAGAACGAAGGTGGGTTATCTGAGGTTTAGGGGTTTGTAGCAGTAGAAATTATTTTGTTTCTGACGGGGCAGCACTTGGACGTAGTGTATCTATCGTCTCTCCCTGAACAATTACAATGAGAGAAGCACAGCCCAAGTGCTGCCATATTTACAAATATTGGGGGCTTTTGTTCACTGTGACAGGGTCTATCACAGTAATCTATAGCCTGCAGCCAATGAGAATATTCTCCTTGGTTGCCAGGAGCAGGCAGGCAGATCTTGGCGTGCGCACTGCACATGCACCTGCCATTTTCTTTTCAGAAGGAAGGAGGGGGACTAGGACACCACTGATCCCCGGTAACTAACGTACCATAGGGGGCTCGGGGACCCCATTTCTCTCCTCACTAATATGTCAGATCATATCAGAGGAATGAAAAATGGATGGATTTTAAAGCCGACTTTTTTTTTTAATGTGATCACCGTTTATTTCCGACGCTGGGGGGGGCACTATCCACTTATTTCTCAGCGCCGTTAAAAAGCAGCGCTGAGGAATAAGTACCCTTAACTGCCACCGTTAAAAGGCGTATCGGCGGTCGTTAAGGGGTTAAATGGGCTGATCAGTGAAGGGGTGGTATATTTTAACCCCAAGTAATTCGGTACTGATAATCAACTATAAGTATAGGTAATCGATATTGAAGTCCTAAAAACTTTGTAATTGTTTATTTTTCAAAAAATAATCTATAAAAATGATGAGTGTGGTATCTGCAGGAGAACTAGTCCCTGAATGCTTTCCAGGACAGAGAAGTCAGCACGGAGCCCCCCAATGTTTGTGTGAAAAATGGCATGTTCTAGTGTCTGTGTCACTGGCAGATTATTAGAGTTTTTTATTTTATTGGGTCAGAATAGTTCATGCTACGTTTTGGTGCAGCGAGCTGTTCCATCACCAGCTCCATTGCTAAGCTGTTCTGCAGAGCGCATTGCTCACTGTAATATGTTTCTCATCTCTCCAGAGGGTTAACAGTTCACCCGTAATTTTTTCCGAATGTCTGCTCCAGTCTGCAGATCTGCACAGTGGGTAGGAGATGTTGACTAACATGTGTTTGAATTTAAGTTTTCATCTTTTGGCTACTGTTTTTCCAGGCAGCTGACCAAAGATCTCTTGTCAATTCCCTGCAGGGTTATGGAGGAACCATTCTCGGGGTGTGCAGGAGGCACAATTACAAAATAACATTGTACGTGGAAGTGGTTAAAGTTAATATCTTTTGGCGTACATATTACAGATGACGACGGCCTCTGTTTGGAAATCGCAGGCTTGTACCTGGGCACTTTTCCATCTTATATTTTTAGTGTTTGAAAGCTGTTTTTATTACAGGTTTTTTTTCTTTTCTTTTCTAGCAAGCACTTCCCAATAGGACATAACTGATCAGGGGCAGATGTCCTATATGCAACTTGTGTACATAGTACCTTTGTTTCTCCAAAAATAAGACTGGCTCTTGTATTATTTTTTGCTGCAAAATATGGGTTAGGGCTTAATTTCAGAGGATCTCTTATTTTTTTCCCATAAACAACAATCCTCATTTCTTCTTAAACAAAACAAAAAAACAGTATTTATCTACTATATAATTGTCTAAGGGTACTTCCGTCTGTCCTTCTGTCTGTCACCGTTATTTGTTCGCTGATTGGTCTCGGCAGCTGCCTGTCATGGCTGCCGCGACCAATCAGCGACGCGCACAGTCCAGAAAAAAATGGCCGCTTACTCCCCGCACTCACTGCCGGCGCCCGCATACACCGCTCACACAGGGTTAATGCTGGCGGTAACGGACCGCGTTATGCCGCGGGTAACGCACTCCGTTACCGCTGCTATTAACCCTGTGTGTCCCCAACTTTGTACTATTGACGCTGCCTATGCGGCATCAATAGTACAAAATGTAATGTTAAAAATAATAAATAAAAAAAAACAAACCTGCTATACTCACCCTCCGCCGCCTTTCTCGCTCCTCGCCACGCTCCCCGGACCGCTCCATTACAAGCGTCAGCTTGCGGTGCGGTCCCGTCCCAGGGCTGGTGTGCGGCAAGGACCTGCCGTGAGGTCACGGTCATGTGACCGCGACGTCTTCATAGGTCCTGCTCCCACCAGCCCTGGCACTTGCAATGGAACTCGGCTTCAGGAAAATGGCCGCCGCGATCTCGATCTGCGCACGCGCAGCATCCAGCGGCCATTTTCCTGAAGCCGACCACTACCATCTGCACAGGATCCCAGGAAGAGAAGAGGCAGGACGCAGAGGAGCAGCGACAAGAATGGTGAGTATGATACACTACAAGGGGCCCTCGGATCGTTAGGTGAGTATGTTTATTTTTTATTTTTTGGCCCTATACGTGCCTCGGTAATATACTACGTCACTGGGCAATATCCTACGTGGCTCTGCTGTATACTACAAGGCTGGGCAATATACTACATGGCTGGGCAATATACTACATGGCTGGGCAATATACTACGTGGCTGGGCAATATACTACGTGGCTGGGCAATATACTACGTGACTGGGCAATATACTACGTGGCTGGGCAATATACTATGTGGCTCTGTGCAATATACTACGTAGCTGCGCAATATCCTACGTCGCTGTGCTGTATACTATGTAGCTGGGCAATATACTACGTCGCTGGCCAATATACTACGTGACTGGGCAATATACTACGTAAATGGGCAATATACTACGTGGACATGCATACTCTAGAATACCCGATGCGTTAGAATCGGGCCACCATCTAGTTCAAATATAATCATGTCTTCACACACTGCATATACATACACATGTATATACACCAACTGCACAGCCTGTCTCCTCTTCAGGTCCTCTAGACTCCCACAGTTAAAGGACCTTTGGTGACATCATGGTCACATAAACATGATGTCACCAAATGTCATTTAGCAGTTTTATCATCTCTGTATTACAGTACTGAGATGTGCAGCTGTTAATCCAGCAATAAGGGAAGATAATTCACTGGAAAGCTTCTCTCAAGCTATATGCCTACAGGTTTTTTTTTTTTTTTTCAGGAGAAAGCCTCTTTGGAGAGTCGATATTGACTGTTAGGATCGCTACTTCCTATAGGAGGCACCAGAGTTCTAGTCCTCTTCCTCTCTGAAGAAACAATTTGCATGTTTACCAGAGGAGCATTGTGGCTTAACAGTCTCCTCACCTCGGCATGCTTGACATGTCACTCTCCGCAAGGAGAAATGTTACCACATGTTTTTTATACACATGTTAATTTCCTTTGTCTCTATTGGAACAACACAAAAATAACAGAGGAAAAAAAGGCAAAGTGGACATAATTTCAGACAAAATTATTGGAACCTTCAACTTAATATTTGGTCGCACACCTTTTGGAATAAATAGCTGCAATCAATTGCGTTCTATAGCCATCAACAAGCTTCTTGCATCTCTCAACTGGAATTTTACAGTACTCTTCTATTGCAAAAAGCTCCAGGTCTCTCATATTTGAAAGCGCCTATTCCCAACAGAAATATTAAGATCTTATTACAGATGTTCAATGGGATTTATCTCCTGACTCATTGCCACTTCAGATCTCTCCAGCTCTTTGTTTCCATCCATTTCTGGGTGCTTCTTGAAGTATGTCTGGGCTCATTGTCCTGCTGGAAGACCCATGATCTAGGACACAAACCAAGCTTTCTGACACTGGGCTTTACATTGCCAACCAAAATCTTTTGGTAATCTTCAGATTTCATGATGCCCTGCACACAGTCAAGGCACCCAGTGCCAGAGGCAGCAAAACAATCCCAAAACATAACTGAACCTCCACCATATCTGACTGTAGGTACTGTGTTACTTTCTAATTCTTTCAATAAACAGTAGAATGATTTATATACCAAAAACCTTTATCTTGGTTTAATCTGTCCACAAGACTCTTTCCCAAAAGGATTTTGACAAACTGCAGTCTAGCTTTTTATGAGTGTGGGGTCCTCCTGGGTTTTACTGCACCAGCAGAATAGTGAGCTCAGCTCTGGAGTATAATACAGGAGGTAACTCAGGATCAGTAATGTAATGTATGTACACAATGACTGCACCAGCAGAATAGTGAGTGCAGCTCTGGAGTATAATGCAGGATGTAACTCAGGATCAGTAATGTAATGTATGTACACAGTGACTGCACCAGCAGAATAGTGAGTGCAGCTCTGGGGTATAATACAGGAGGTAACTCAGGATCAGTAATGTAATGTATGTACACAGTGACTGCACCAGTAGAATAGTGAGTGCAGCTCCGGGGTATAATACAGGTTGTAACTCAGGATCAGTAATGTAATGTATGTACACAGTGACTGCGCCAGCAGAATAGTGAGTGCAGCTCTGGAGTATAATACAGGAGGTAACTCAGAATCAGTAATGTAATGTACACAGTGACTGCACCAGCAGAATAGTGAGAGCAGCTCTGGAGTATAATACAGGATGTAACTCAGGATCGGTAATGTATGTACACAGTGACTGCACCAGCAGAATAGTGAGAGCAGCTCTGGAGTATAATACAGGATGTAACTCAGGATCGGTAATGTCATGTATGTACACAGTGACTGCACCAGCAGATTAGTGAGTGCAGCTCTGGAGTATAATACAGGAGGTAACTCAGTAATGCAATGTATGCACACACTGACTGCAGCAGCAGAATAGTGAATGCAGCTCTGGAGGATAATACAGGAGGTAACTCCGGATCAGCAGGAGCCATGTTGAAATTCCACTGACCCGTATGAGAGTGTAAGAGCGATAACGCCAAATTTTGCACATCTCCCCATTTACACCCTAGACCTGGTTATAACACTGAGTACCATGACACCAGATAGGGAAATTGTCACAACTTGGTCATTTTCACTTAGGGGTGTACTCACTTTTATTGCCAGCGGTTTAGACATTAATGGCTGTTTGTTGAGTTATTTAGAAGTCACCAAATCTACACTGTTATACAAACTGTATACAAACTATTTTACATTGTATCAAAGTGACAGATCTTCAGTGTTGTCCTAAGAAAAAATATCTATATATATAATTGTCTAAGGGGTACTTCTGTCTGTTTGTAACTAACTTCCGTAAAGGGAAATCCCGCGTCGCTGATTGGTCGTGGCCGGGAGGCCGCGACCAATCAGCGACAGGCTTAGTCCGGCCACGAATTGGCCCCTCCCTACTCCCCTCCAGTCAGTGCCAGTGTGTCGCCCCATCCCGGTCCAACTTTTTACTATTGATGCTGCCTATGCAGCATCAATAGTAAAAAGATATAATGATAAAAATAATTAAAAAAAATAAAAATTGTGCTATTCTCACCTTCCAACGCCCACCGATACGCGCAATGCTGTCGCCAGCTTCCGTTCCCAGAGATGCATTGCAAAATTACCCAGATGACTTAGCGGTCTCACGAGACTGCTAAGTCATCTGGGTAATTTCGCAATGCATCACTGGGAATGGAAGCTGGCGGCAGCATTGCGCGCATCGGGACAGCTTCGGTGGACGCCGGACGGTGAGTATACAAGTATTTTTTTTTATTTTTTTAACAGGGATATGGTGCCCACACTGCTATATACTACGTGGGCTGTGTTATATACTACGTGGGCTGTGCTATATACTGCGTGGGTTTGTATTATATACTGCGTGGGCTGTTATATACTGCGAAGGCTGTGTTATATACTACGTGGGCTGTGTTATATACTGCGTGGGCTGTGTTATATACTGTGTGGGCTGTTATATACTGGGTGGGCTGTGCTATATATTATGTGGGCTGTGTTATATGCTGCCTGGCTGCTATATACTACGTGGGCAGTGTTTTATAGTGCGTGGGCTGTTATATACTACGTGGCCTGTGTTATATACTATGTGGCCTGTGCTATATATTACGTGGGCTGTGCTATATATTACGTGGGCTGTGCTATATATTACGTGGCCTGTGCTTTATACTACATGGCTGCTATATACTACTTGGCTGCTATATACTACGTGGGCTGTTATATACTACGTGGCTGTGCTATATGCTACCTGGGCTGTGTTATATACTACGTGGCCTGTGTTATATATTACGTGGGCTGTGCTATATATTACGTGGGCTGTGCTATATATTACGTGGCCTGTGCTATATACTACATGGCTGCTATATACTACGTGGCTGCTATATACTACGTGGCTGTCCTATATACTACGTGGCTGTCCTATATACTACGTGGCTGTGTTATATACTACGTGGCTGTGCTAAGCGCCACGTGCATACATACAGTACATACTTATTCTAGAATACCCGATGCGTTAGAATCGGGTCACCATCTAGTAACAGCATGTTTATAAAAATGTGAGGGCGTACTCACTTTTGTGATACAATGTGTGTGTATATATTTACCAAGCAGCAACACTGGTAGAATGTAATCCATTATAGGTTTGTCAGTTGTCATGTAGATGATCTGCTCTGAAGGGGATTGTGTCTCTGCCATGTGTAAAGTTACATCATATTTAATGCTCTGAAGCATCTTCTCTATTCAGGAGGGGCTGTATACACAATAAAGAACGATGTGCTGTGTCCACTACAATACTGTATTGAGACGAGATTTCTTTGTTACCTGGATCCATTCATGTGCTCATATTCCCTTTTAATGTTGACCCGCATTGGCTGGTTGACCCACTCCTGCTGCG
Source organism: Ranitomeya variabilis (assembly GCF_051348905.1). Lineage (NCBI taxonomy): Eukaryota > Metazoa > Chordata > Amphibia > Anura > Dendrobatidae > Ranitomeya > Ranitomeya variabilis. The sequence goes on from NC_135235.1 coordinate 248,930,452, forward strand.
GCGGGAGTGTGTTGATTTTATGGGGCTGACCATAGTCCGGGTTTCCAGATGCTGTCATGTCTCCCTTAGTTACATGGGATGCTGCTCCATATGCTGACTCGAACAGGGACTGGTCCTCACTCACCACCGAAAGAGCTTCCTGTGGTATAGAGAAGTGGTTAGTTCATCACATTGTGTATATGTAGGTGGTGGTCTTTATTTTCACTGGCTCTTCTATACTATGTAAACTATAAAAGGAGAAGGCGCCCCGTCCCACTGAGTTTACCATCTAAATCTTGAGTCCTCAGATTGCCAATTCCATTGATAATTATTAGTGGATTACGGTAAATCCATACTTTTGTTATAAATTTCAACATGGAAACTCCATAATTTTCCTCCTGCATTATTTATAGTGAGGGCCTGGAGGTGGTGGTCACTCTGTTGTCATGTAGGCTGAGGCTTTCCAACTTTCACCATTCATTTTAAAAGAAAATAGGTAATAAGCTGTGAAGCCCAGTGTCATTTATTTTTAAATTCAAGAACATTTGCAAAAAATAAATATATAGATAATGTAAATATGTCAGTACTGTTGTGTGGAGTGAACTATAAAAGAGCAAGAAACAAAGAAAAAACTCCTGAAACAAGAGCATACATTCACACCATGCAGTTCAAGGGCCGAGGTACTGCATATTACATGAATCAGATCTTTGTGCAATAGAGATTGTAAGGTAGATTTATGGTATATGTTATGCATGTTATAAATATAATAGTGGTTGATTGCGCCGTACACCACATCTTCACTAACAAGACATCCACAGCATTGCTTAAAACTGAAGACAAAAATATGGAGAAAACTCCTACTGTAATACTTGTAAGGGGCTGTGCTCCGCTCTTGTAGAGACATTTCTCATGTTTATAGTCACAAAAAATTGCAAAGCTCCCACTTTGTGTATATTGTGTAATGCCTGCTAGAAACATGCGGTTGGATTGCAATTTACCCAATAACTGTAAAGTGTGACTCACTATTTCTGCACAGTTCTGTACGCTCAGTCTTAGGTCTCTAGTATTATTTCATCATTTGTTGCATTATTTGTCAGTGTTCTTGTAGCTCTACCTAACATCAGCCAGTGATACTTAATTGCTTAATATGAATGGTAACCCAGACTGATAAATAGTGGTACAGTATGTCTGCATATAAGCTACATATACAATGGTGTCCTTATGCAAATACGTTACTGATCCTGAGTTACATCCTGTATTATACCCCAGAGCTGCACTCACTATTCTACTGGTGCAGTCACTGTGTACATACATTACATTACTGATCCTGAGTTACCTCCTGTATTATACTCCAGAGCTGCACTCACTATTCTGCTGGTGCAGTCACTGTGTACATACATTACATTACTGATCCTGAGTTACATCCTGTATTATACTCCAGAGCTGCACTCACTATTCTGCTGGTGCAGTCACTGTGTACATACATTACATTACTGATCCTGAGTGACCTCCTGTATTATACCCCGAGCTGCACTCACTATTCTGCTGGTGCAGTCACTGTGTACATACATTACATTACTGATCCTGAGTTACCTCCTGTATTATACCCCAGAGCTGCACTCACTATTCTGCTGGTGCAGTCACTGTGTACATAGATTACATTACTGATCCTGAGTTACATCCTGTATTATACTCCAGAGCTGCACTCACTATTCTGCTGGTGCAGTCACTGTGTACATACATTACCGATCCTGAGTTACATCCTGTATTATTCTCCATAGCTGCACTCACTATTCTGCTGGTGCAGTCACTGTGTACATACATTACATTACTGATCCTGAGTTACCTCCTGTATTATACCCCAGAGCTGCACTCACTATTCTGCTGGTGCAGTCACTGTGTACATACATTACATTACTGATCCTGAGTTACATCCTGTATTATACCCCAGAGCTGCACTCACTATTCTGCTGGTGCAGTCACTGTGTACATACATTACATTACTGATCCTGAGTTACCTCCTGTATTATACCCCAGAGCTGCACTCACTATTCTGCTGGTGCAGTCACTGTGTACATACATTACATTACTGATCCTGAGTTACCTCCTGTATTATACCCCAGAGCTGCACTCACTATTCTGCTGGTGCAGTCACTGTGTACATACATTACATTACTGATCCTGAGTTACATCCTGTATTATACCCCAGAGCTGCACTCACTATTCTGCTGCTGCAGTCACTGTGTACATACATTACTGATCCTGAGTTACATCCTGTATTATACCCCAGAGCTGCACTCACTATTCTGCTGGTAAATGCAGCTCTGTAGCATATTCGACATCAGTATAATACTGCGGTCATTACATGCGATGTGTGAACTGTAGAGATTTGGACTAGCTCAGCCGCAGTTGAGGCAAGCACAGGAAGCAGTTTTGTTCATATGTTCAAGCAGGTTTATTAAAACTAAGTCTTTTCCAGCACAAAGTATACAGTCCATACAATACAGCGGGTCTGCCCGCTCAGGACAGTGTCCGCTTCTTTAGGCCTTAGCACAGACCAACACACAGGAGATCCTCCAACACATCTCCAGCCACAGACAGTGAATGAGACACTCAGTCTCCATTTTATCTGCCAAACCAGGCCCCTGGGGTTGGGATATGTGAGCCGTCATTCCCACCCATCTTGTTTGACTGCTCATAAAACCCCGACCCTGGAATGCCCTGATAATTCTCCCAGCACTAAATGTGCTGGATCATGCCTCCAAGGTCACCAAAGCTATCAACCACGATGACACATGTCTCTCCTCAAGGACCCATCCGGCGGCCATCTTCCATAACATATTCTGTGTCACAGGTCCTAGAGTCCCTTCCCCGCATGTTTTGCAGCTGTTGGACATCCAAAAAAACCATGCTGGGATTCACGATACTCCATGCATACCCGAGCACCCGATGCAACTCAACTAGGGAGCTCAACACTGGCCATCATATCATATTTTTTATTTTTACTGTTGAAAAAAAAATTCTCTCCCCAACCCTAACACAGCCCCCAACTGCAACCCTAACCCTAATCCCAACTGCAAAGAATGGAAAAAAGAAAAAAATATAGGGGGTGACAAAGGGCGACTTGACTTACCTTTTTTTTATTTTGATCACTGTGATAAGGTCTATTACAGTGATTAAAAGGAACCAATAGGAAATAATCCCTATTGTTGCCGGGTAGCGGCTGGCAGATCTTGGTAGGCGCTCTTAGCATGCGCCCGCCATTTTTTTTCCACCAGGTGGCTCCCATACCAGTCCAGCAGTCTGCTGGAGACCTCTGGTTGTCATGCCAACCCATCAGTGACCTGTGATCATATGACGGGGTCATCAGTGGATGAGATTTTCCTTGCACCTGCCGGAAGCACGTGTAAAATGCCGCTGTCAGAGATTGACAGCGGCATTTAACAGGTTAACAGCCACGGGTGGATTGCGATTCCACCCGCGGCTGTTAGAGGCACATGTCAGCTGTCTTTATTTAACTCTTTATGTACCATTTTATATTTATTGCTAAACATCGGTCTTGGTATTTATCTATCTATCTATAGATACATCGAACTATCATCTAGCTATTACACTGGTCTACAAAAAAAAAAATTTCTGGCATGGACTTTAAGAACAGTTTTAGACTAATTTGATGGTGCTGAATTCAAATCTGATCTTATAATTTCTCTATCACATCACGTTTTTGCGCTAAAGGTATATAGCCCATTTTCATGAATTCCATGATAAATATAAGTAGTGTATGAAAAGTGCCGGTTTATACGGTTCACTAAGGTAAATTTAGTTTTCATTTAGTCTCCCAATAAATGTGAGAATATCTTTGTTTTCTTTGAACATGCATAATTCCCATTTGTTATGATAACACCCTTGTTTTCTGTGCTACTGGGACAGTAGAGCTACAGCAGAGCATTGGGTGAAAACTGAATGGCCTCAGTGACACAGAGTTTGGCATCTGGTGATAAGAATGTCATCCATGATCCCCTAGTGGATAAGAAGGACATTGTCTTTCCTCCCTTACACATAAAACTTGGATTGATGAAGCAGTTCGTCAGAGCTCTCAATCACAGTGGAGAATGCTTTAACTATATATGTTCAACTTTTCCTGGTCTTGGTGAAGAGAAGAAAAAGGCTGGAATATTTGATGGACCTCAAATAAGAATACTTATGAGATACCCAAATTTTATCACATCAATGAATGAGACAGAAGAAAGAGCTTGGAATGCATTTTGTAATGTGGTGCAGAATTTTCTAGGGAATAAGAAAGCAGACCAGTATGAAGAGATTGTGGAAGAGCTACTAACGAGTCTGCGAAATCTTGGATGTAGAATGAGTATCAAGATTCACTATTTACACACCTCATGAGGACAAAGGAAAATCACAGAAACTCAATTGAGAAGGTTTAAAATATGAATGTACTGTGATACATATTTCCAAGGACATAATTACGGAAATAGTCGCAAAACTAGTGCATAACACGAAAAAACCACGACCATAAACTCCCAAGTATAGTTTAACCCCTTCATGACCCAGCCTATTTTGGCCTTAATGACCTTGCCGTTTTTTGCAATTCTGACCAGTGTCCTTTTATGATGTAATAACTCGGGAACGCTTCAACGGATCCTAGCGATTCTGAGATTGTTTTTTCGTGACATATTGGGCTTCATGTTAGTGGTAAATTTAGGTCGATAATTTCTGCGTTTATTTGTGAAAAAAATGGAAATTTGGCGAAAATTTTGAAAATTTTGCAATTTTCACATTTTGAATTTTTATTCTGTTATGTGACACAAAATAGTTAATAAATAACATTTCCCACATGTCTACTTTACATCAGCACAATTTTGGAAACAACATTTTTTTTTGCTAGGAAGTTATAAGGGTTAAAATTTGACCAGTGATTTCTCATTTTTACAACAAAATTTACAAAACCATTTTTTTTAGGGACCACCTCACATTTGAAGTCAATTTGAGGGTTCTATATGGCTGAAAATACCCAAAAGTGACACCATTCTAAAAACTGCACCCCTCAAGGTGCTCAAAACCACATTCAAGAAGTTTATTAACCCTTCAGGTGTTTCACAGCAGCAGAAGCAACATGGAATGAAAAAATGAACATTTAACTTTTTAGTCACAAAAATGATCTTTTAGCAACAATTTTTTTATTTTCCCAAGGGTAAAAGGAGAAACTGGACCACGAAAGTTGTTGTACAATTTGTTCTGAGTACGCTGATACCTCATATGTGGGGGTAAACCACTGTTTGGGCGCACGGCAGAATTCGGAAGGGAAGGAGCGCCATTTGACTTTTTGAATGAAAAATTGGCTCCAATCTTTAGCGGACACCATGTCGCGTTTGGAGAGCCCCCGTGTGCCTAAACATTGGAGCTCCCCCACAAGTGACCCCATTTTGGAAACTAGACCCCCCAAGGAACTTATCTAGATGCATAGTGAGCACTTTGAACCCTCAGGTGCTTCACAAATTGATCCGTAAAAATGAAAAAGTACTTTTTTTTCACAAAAAAATTCTTTTAGCCTCAATTTTTTAATTTTCACATGGGCGACAGGATAAAATGGATCCTAAAATTTGTTGTGCAATTTCTCCTGAGTACGCCGATACCTCATATGTGGGGGTAAACCACTGTTTGGGCGCACGGCAAGGCTTGGAAGGGAAGGCGCGCCATTTGACTTTTTGAATGGAAAATGAGCTCCAATCGTTAGCGTACACCATGTCACGTTTGGAGAGCCCCTGTGTGCCTAAACATTGGAGCTCCCCCACAAGTGACCCCATTTTGGAAACTAGACCCCCCAAGGAACTTATCTAGATGCATAGTGAGCACTTTAAACCAACAAGTGCTTCACAGAAGTTTATAACGCAGAGCCGTGAAAATAAAAAATAATTTTTCTTTCCTCAAAAATGATTTTTAGCCCAGAATTTTTTATTTTCCCAAGGGTAACAGGAGAAATTGGACCCCAAATGTTGTTGTCCAGTTTGTCCTGAGTACGATGATACCCCATATGTGGGGGTAAACCATTGTTTGGGTGCACGGCAGGGCTTGGAAGGGAAGGCACGCCATTTGGCTTTTTGAATGGAAAATTAGCTCCAATCATTAGCGGACACCATGTCGCGTTTGGAGAGCCCCTGTGTGCCTAAACATTGGAGCTTCCCCATAAGTGACCCCATTTTGGAAACTAGACCTCCCAAGGAACTAATCTAGATGTGTGGTGAGCACTTTGAACCCCTAAGTGCTTCACAGAAGTTTATAACGCAGAGCCGTGAAAATAATACGTTTTCTTTCCTCAAAAAAATTTTTTTTAGCCCTGATTTTTTTATTTTCCCAAGGGTAACAGGAGAAATTTGACCCCAAGAGTTGTTGTCCAGTTTCTCCTGAGTACGCTGATACCCCATATGTGGGGGTAAACCACTGTTTGGGCACACGTCGGGGTTCGGAAGGGAAGTAGTGACGTTTTGAAATGCAGACTTTGATGGAATGCTCTGCGGGCGTCACGTTGCGTTTGCAGAGCCCCTGATGTGCCTAAACAGTAGAAACCCCCCACAAGTGACCCCATTTTGGAAACTAAACCCCCAAGGGAACTTATCTAGATGTGTGGTGAGCACTTTGAACCCCCAAGTGCTTCACAGAAGTTTATAACGCAGAGCCGTGAAAATAAAAAATCATTTTTCTTTCCTCAAAAATAATTTTTTAGCCCGCAATTTTTTATTTTACCAAGGGTTACAGGAGAAATTGGACCCCAAAAGTTGTTGACCAGTTTCTCCTGAGTACGCTGGTACCCCATATGTGGGGGTAAACCACTGTTTGGGCACACGTCGGGGCTCGGAAGGGAGAGAGCACCATTTTACTTTTTCAACGCAAGATTGGCTGGAATCAATGGTGGCGCCGTGTCGCGTTTGGAGACCCCCTGATGTGCCTAAAAAGTGGAAACCCCTCAATTCTAACTCCAACACTAACCCCAACACACCCCTAACTCTAATCACAACCCTAACCACAACCCTAACCCCAACACACCCCTAACCCTAGTCTTACCCCTAATTCCAACCCTAACCCTAAGGCTATGTGCTCACGTTGCGGATTTGTGTGGATTTTTCCGCAGTTTTTGAAAAATCTGCAGGTAAAACGCACTGCGCTTTACCTGCTGATTTACCGCGGATTTCCAGTGTTTTTTGTGTGGATTTCACTTGCGGATTCCTATTATGGAGCAGGTGTAAAACGCTGCGGAATTGCACAAAGAATTGACATGCTGCGGAAAATACAATGCAGCGTTTCCGCGCTGTATTTTCCGCACCATGGGCACAGCGGATTTGGTTTTCCATAGGTTTACGTGGTACTGTAAACGTGATGGAAAACTGATACGAATCCGCAGCGACCAATCCGCTGCGGATCCGCAGCCAAATCCAAGTGCATCCCTAGCCCTAAGTGCATCCCTAGCCCTAAGTGCAACCCTAGCCCTAAGTGCAACCCTAAGTGCAACCCTAGCCCTTAGTGCAACCCTAAGTGCAACCCTAAGTGCAACCCTAGCCCTAAGTGCAACCCTAAGTGCAACCCTAGCCCTAAGTGCAACCCTAAGTGCAACCCTAGCCCTAAGTGCAACCCTAAGTGCAACCCTAAGTGCAACCCTAGCCCTAAGTGTAACCCTAAGTGCAACCCTAAGTGCAACCCTAGCCCTAAGTGCAACCCTGTGCAACCCTAGCCCTAAGTGCAACCCTAAGTGCAACCCTACCCCTAACCCTACTCCTAACCGTACCCCTAACCCTACCCCTAACCCTAATGGAAAAACAATAAAAATAATTATATTTTCTATATTTTATTATGGGGGTGATAAAGGGGGGGGATTTATTTACTATTTTTTTTATTTTGATCGCTGTGATAGAACTTATCACAGCGACCAAAATGTGCAGGAACGAATCTGCCGGCTGGCAGATTCGGCGGGCGCACTGCGCATGCGCCCGCCATTTTCCAAGATGGCGGCGCCCATGAAGAAGACGGCCGGACACCGGGAGGGACATCGGAGCTAGGTAAGTATGGGGGGGTGGGATTGGAACACGGGGGGGGGGGGGGGATCGGAGGACCTGGGGAGCGGACAGGAGGACCGGGGGAGCCGACAGGAGGGAGGAGGGGAGCGGAACGGAGATCGGGGCAAAAAGGACGACTGGGGAGGTGATCGGTGGGGTGGGGGCAGATCGGGGTCTCCAGCCATGGCAGATGCTATTGCAGCATCGGCCATGGCTGGATTGTAATATTTCACCATTTTCATAGGTGAAATATTACAAATCGCTCTGATTGGCAGTTTCACTTTCAACAGCCAATCAGAGCGATCGTAGCCACGGGGGGGTGAAGCCACCCCCCCTGGGCTGAAGTACCACTCCCCCTGTCTCTGCAGATCGGGTAAAATGGGAGTTAACCCCTTCACCCGATCTGCAGGGACGCGATCATTCTGTGACACAGCATATGCGTCACAGGTCGGATTGGCACCGACTTTCATGACGCATACGCTGTGTCACAGGTCGGGAAGGGGTTAAATAGTACATAATAAATTTATTGAAAAACAGGTATAGATGACAACAAGGAAAGGGGAAGGGGTACACCCACTAGCACATGCCTGAAACAACGAACGCCCACAAGGACATATAATATGTCAAACAGCCGTTTGGACTTTTTTCCAGAGAACCTTGGGGATGTGAGCGAGGAACAAGGGGAGCGTTTTCATCAGGACATTAAAACAATGGAAGAACGGTATCAAGGCCGGTGGGACTCACCTATGATGGCTGACTATTGCTGGAGCTTGATGACAGACAACCCAGAAGCTGTACATCACAGATCAGCCAGGAAAAGAAAGTTCAAATAACTGCCATTTGTCATTCATCTGTGTGCCATATATATGTGTTTTTATATTGTGTAGTTTAATTCTGTAAGTATATTTGATTTGCTGTACATAGACTTTGTAATCTTTGTTATTCCTTGATTAATTAATATACAATGTAGTATCGAAAATCATGTGTTTTTATCATAAAACATTAGATAGGAGTAATTTTCATCAAAAATTAAATATCTCGAAATCCTGATGTGATAGCCAAAAACGGAGTTCATATTCGTAATCAGCAGCCAAAATTGACTTAAAATATGTTTTAAAACCTTTTGCCAGAAAAATTGCATTGACTAGTGTTATCTATCATCTAACTATCTATCTGTGTGTGTAAACATTATTCTTCCATGGAGTATGTAAAGAAAGAGGTTGGACAAGAAATGATATCACAATTCTTTTTTGTTTTAAATAATAGATCTTTATTTAGCTTACAAAAATGCATACAAATCTACATGAAAAAAATACATGAAAATCCGCGCGGATTTTTATCTGCGTTTTCTGCCAAGAGATGCAGAATCTGCGCAGAAAATTGCACAGGCAAATCTGCACCGTGTGCACATACCCTTCCTGTCCGGTAATCTATGCTCTGGCCTTGGATGATGCATTGTGAAATAGCCGGCCAGCTACATCTGTTCTCCAGAATATTGTAAATTATGGATGAAAAGAAGCCGCTCTGGAGGTGTCTGGCAGTGTCTTTTCTCTTCTGGAAGGTTTGACATATACATTTGGGGGATGAAAAAAATGAATGATATTGGAAGAATTATTGCTGAATTGCTGGCAGATCAGTAAATGGTGGTAGATAGACATGATAATAGTGAAGCAGGCTTTATATTGGGATCTTCAGAACTTGTGAAAGACTTTAACCCTTCTCATAATTGTCGGCTAAATATAAGACTGATGTGTGCTACGACAGATGGGGAAAACAGGAAGTGGCTCTGATATTTTTAGAAGAGAGCGAGAAGCTCGTTGTGAAGCATTGAGGGTGCAGATACTTATATTGATATTGTAAACCACAAACGTCAGTCTACAAATTTCAGGACGCTCCAAGGCAGTTGTTTCCCTCTAGAGTATTGCTGACCGTGTTCACACCTTGACTGATACTTGATAAGTAGCCCTGTTTGACCAAAATTCATCAACACCGAATGCCCTGAGATGGGACAGGTGGTATAGACTCCAGCCTGACACAGGGATAGTCTGTGTACAATCAGCTGCCATGGGGCCAATATCAGCTTCATTGAGGATGGGTACTGGGGGGGGGGCAGAGGGGGCGGACAACTCAGGCTCCACGCTCTGAAGGGGCCAACCCGGAGCTACTCTACTGTAACTGTATGGGCAGTGGGCCCAGTGCCAGCAGAGGGCCCCCCATCCGTCATCGCAAGTTCAACTGTATCGGCTAGATGTCGATACAGCTGACCTCATTGGTAAGAGTCGGAGCGCTACGCTCCCTCTCACATCATTCTCCCTCTGTGTGTCCCTGATGCAGACAATGACAGCAGGTGCATTGACGTCATTACCTGGCGCTCACTGGAGATGTGCGGGCGCTCGGAGAAGTGGGGGTACGAGGAGGAGAGGTGAGTATTGTATTTATTGTTTTTATGGGGGTGCATTATACTATATAGAGTCTGCCTATGTGGGTGCATTATACTATATAGCGTCTGACTATGGGGAGTGCATTATACTATATAGAGTCTGCCTATGAGGAATGCATTATACTATAGAGCTCTATGAGGAGTGCATTATACTATATAGAGGCCTATGGGGAGTTCACTATACTATATTGACACTATCCGGTACATTATATTCTATGGAGCCTATCTAGGGGCCATCATACAGTGTGGAGATTGCTGTGAAGGGGCCATCATACAGTGTTGTAGCCATCAAAGAGGATAATAAGGGGTCAGTATACTGTGTGGATGGTACTATACAGTGAGGGGGCATTATACTGTGTATGAGAGAGCATGATGCTGTGTATAAGGGAGCTGTACAGAGGAAGACTCAGAACATTATTAAATGTAAAGTGGGCACTTATTGTTATACGAGAACTCAGATTACTGTTACTGTCAAAGAGGCACATAGGGCATTACTACTTTCTAGGGGGCAAAATGTGGCCACTGTTTTCTAGAGCACTCGCACATGGCATTACTATATTCTAGAGGTTTGTTTTACCATCTAGAGGCACACAGAACCACACAGCAGGTGTAGTAATAAGGACACATACGGCAGAGGCTCAGTATTGGGGTATCGGGTGTAGTAATAAGGACACACGGCAGCGGTTCAGTATTGGGATATCGGGTGTAGTAATAAGGACACATACGGCAGAGGCTCAGTATTGGGGTATCAGGTGCAGTAATAGGGACACATACGGGAGAGGTTCAGTATTGGGGTATCGGGTGTAGTAATAAGGACACATACGGCAGAGGCTCAGTATTGGGGTATCAGGGGCAGTAATAGGGACACATACGGCAGAGGCTCAGTATTGGGGTATCAGGGGCAGTAATAGGGACACATACGGCAGCGGCTCAGTATTGGGGTATCGGGTGTAGTAATAAGGACACATATGGCAGAGGCTCAGTATTGGGGTAACGGGTGCAGTAATAGGGACACATGGCGGAGGCTCAGTATTGGGGTATCAGGTGCAGTAATAGGGACACATACGGGAGAGGTTCAGTATTGGGGTATCAGGGGCAGTAATAGGGACACATACGGCAGAGGCTCAGTATTGGGGTATCAGGGGCAGTAATAGGGACACATACGGCAGAGGCTCAGTATTGGGGTATCAGGGGCAGTAATAGGGACACATACGGCAGCAGCTCAGTATTGGGGTATCGGGTGTAGTAATAGGGACACATACGGCAGCAGCGGCTCAGTATTGGGGTATCGGTTGCAGTAATAGGGACACATATGGCAGAGGCTCAGTATTGGGGTATCGGGTGTAGTAATAAGGACACATACGGCAGAGGCTCAGTATTGGGGTAACAGGGGCAGTAATAGGGACACATACGGCAGAGGCTCAGTATTGGGGTATCAGGGGCAGTAATAGGGACACATACGGCAGCGGCTCAGTATTGGGGTATCGGGTGTAGTAATAAGGACACATATGGCAGAGGCTCAGTATTGGGGTAACGGGTGCAGTAATAGGGACACATGGCAGAGGCTCAGTATTGGGGTATCAGGGGCAGTAATAGGGACACATACGGCAGAGGCTCAGTATTGGGGTATCAAGGGCAGTAATAGGGACACATACGGCAGCAGAGGCTCAGTATTGGGGTATCGGGTGCAGTAATAAGGACACATACGGCAGCAGCGGCTCAGTATTGGGGTATCGGGTGCAGTAATAAGGACACATGGCAGAGGCTCAGTATTGGGGTATCAGGTGTAGTAATAAGGACACATACGGCAGAGGCTCAGTATTGGGGTATCAGGGGCAGTAAAAGGGACACATACGGCAGCAGAGGCTCAGTATTGGGGTATCGGGTGCAGTAATAGGGACACATACGGCAGCAGCGGCTCAGTATTGGGGTATCAGGTGCAGTAATAGGGACACATACGGCAGCAGAGGCTCAGTATTGGGGTATCAGGTGTAGTAATAAGGACACATATGGCAGCAGCGGCTTAGTATTGGGGTATCGGGTGCAGTAATAAGGACAAATATGGCAGAGGCTCAGTATTGGGGTATCGGGTGCAGTAATAAGGACACATACGACAGAGGCTCAGTATTGGGGTATCAGGTGCAGTAATAAGGACACATACGGCAGAGGCTCAGTATTGGGGTATCAGGTGCAGTAATAAGGACACATGGCAGCAGCGGCTCAGTATTGGGGTATCGGGTGTAGTAATAGGGTCACATAAGGACATACGGCAGAGGCTCAGTATTGGGGTATCAGGTATAGTAATAGGGACACATGGCAGAGGCTCAGTATTGGGGTATCAGGGGGCAGTAATAGGGACACATACGGCAGAGGCTCAGTATTGGGGTATTAAGTGTAGTAATAAGGACACATACGGCAGCAGAGGCTCAGTATTGGGGTATCGGGTGTAATAATAAGGACACATGGCAGAGGCTCAGTATTGGGGTATCGGGTGCAGTAATAAGGAAACATGGCAGAGGTTCAGTATTGGGGTATCAGGTGCAGTAATAAGGACACATACAGCAGAGGCTCAGTATCGGGGTATCAGGGGCAGTAATAGGGACACATACGGCAGCGGCTCAGTATTGGGGTATCAGGTGTAGTAATAGGGTCACATACGGCAGAGGCTCAGTATTGGGGTATCGGGTGTAGTAATAAGGACACATACGGCAGCAACGGCTCTGTATTGGGGTGTCAAGTGATAGATGAGGACACATACGGCAGAGGCTCAGTATTGGGGTATCAGGTGATGGATGGGGATGGTGCTGAAAATATGAGACGTGAAATGTGTCTTTGTTGTAATCTCTGCAGCCGAGTCGTGGCTGGAGAAGTTGTCATGTTGGTCTGAGCCAGATGGAAAACACGAGAAAAGTGAAAGACTCCATCAGAAAACATGTCAGTGGTAAGTCACCATCAATAACTGTACTGAATTTTTCCTACATCCACTATTGGCGTGTGTCACTCAGTTGTAATCAAGGTTACCAGGTTAGGGGCCCACTCATTACTGACACATTTCACCTTCTGGACGGAACCTACTATATTATGCTGCTGAAAATCGGATCTGAAGTGAGGTATATAATTAAGGCAGACCTGTCGCCAGATTTATGAAGTAGATCGCTTAGACCTGATGAGGCTGCTGTACTCACTGTGAAAATCTATGTAAGATGAAATAAACTTTTTTGAAAAATGTCCCTTCTGATAATGATATGAGCTCCAGCCAGACTTGCAAAATGCTAATTTTAATATCGGGCTTTAAGCTTTCATTAACGATTGAACTGCCAAGCAATAACCTCCAGATACGATGGCCTGTTATGCAGGGTCTAATAGGCTTGTGTCAGTGCAAAACTGTCATGTTTCATGCACTTCACAATGAAAAATATTCCTATAGCGAGATTAAGTTAAAAGAAAACACACAAAAAGAATAAAAAATGCTGAAAAATGATTTAACTACTAAGTGCGCAGTTGCCGTAGGGTGAAAATGATACAAAATAAAACCAAAATGCTCCAGAAATGTAGCCTTTTCATCATACTTTTTTCAGAGCTAGAAAATCCCCCGAAAAAATGAGTTATATAAAAATGTAGGAATATATAATCTTTATTCAAAACTATTAACCCCTTTCTGACATATGACGTACTATCCCGTCGAGGTGGGGTGGGCCTGTATGACCACCGACGGGATAGTACGTCATACGCGATCGGCCGCGCTCACGGGGGGAGCACGGCCGATCGCGGCCGGGTGTCAGCTGCATATCGTAGCTGACATCCGGCACTATGTGCCAGGAGCGGTCACGGACCGCCCCCGGCACATTAACCCCCGGCACACCGCGATCAAACATGATCGCGGTGTGCCCGGTGGTATAGGGAAGCATGTGGTATGTGATCGCGTTGCTCCGAGGGTCTCCTACCTCCTTCCTCGCTGCAGGTCCCGGATCCAAGATGGCCGCGGCATCCGGGTCCTGCAGGGAGGGAGGTGGCTTACCGAGTGCCTGCTCAGAGCAGGCGCTGGTAAGCCTGCAGTGCTCCAAGTCAGATCGGTGATCTGACAGAGTGCTGTGCAAACTGTCAGATCACCGATCTGTGATGTCCCCCCCCCCCTGGGACAAAGTAAAAAAGTAAAAAAAAAATTTTTCCACATATGTAAAAAAAAAAAAAAATCCTAAATAAAGAAAGAAAATATATATATTATTCCCATAAATACATTTCTTTATCTAAATAAAAAAAAACAATAAAAGTACACGTTTAGTATCGCCGCGTCCGTAACGACCCAACCTATAAAACTGCCCCACTGGTTAACCCCTTCAGTAAACACCGTAAGAAAAAAAAAAAAACGAGGCAAAAAACAACGCTTTATTACCATACCGCAGAACAAAAAGTGGAATAACACGCGATCAAAAAGACAGATATAAATAACCATAGTACCGCTGAAAACATCATCTTGTCCCGCAAAAAACAAGTCGCCATACAGCATCATCAGCAAAAAAAATAAAAAAGTTATAGTCCTGAGAATAAAGCGATACCAAAATAATTATTTTTTCTATAAAATAGTTTTTATCGTATAATAGCGCCAAAACATAAAAAAAGATATAAATGAGATATCGCTGTAATCGTACTGACCCGACGAATAAAACTGCTTTATCAATTTTACCAAACGCGGAACGGTATAAACGCCTCCCCCAAAAGAAATTCATGAATAGCTGGTTTTTGATCATTCTGCCTCACAAAAATCAGAATAAAAAGCGATCAAAAAATGTCACGTGCCCGAAAATGTTACCAATAAAAACGTCAACTCGTCCCGCAAAAAACAAGACCTCACATGACTCTGTGGACTCAAATATGGAAAAATTATAGCTCTCAAAATGTGGTAACGCAAAAAATATTTTTTGCAATAAAAAGCGTCTTTCAGTGTGTGACGGCTGCCAATCATAAAAATCCGCTAAATAACCCGCTATAAAAAAAATCAAACCGCCCTTCATCTCCCCCTTAGTTAGGGAGAAATAAAAAAAAAAAAAAATGTATTTATTTCCATTTTCCCATTAGGGTTAGGGCTAGGGTTGGGGCTAGGGTTAGGGCTAGGGTTAGGGCTAGGGTTATTGCTAGGGTTAGGGCTAGGGTTATTGCTAGGGTTAGGGCTAGGGTTGGGGCTAGGGTTAAGGCTACAGTTAGGGTTGGGGCTAAAGTTAGGGTTAGGGTTTGGATTACATTTACGTTTGGGAATAGGGTTGGGTGTGTCTGGGTTAGAGGTGTGGTTAGGGTTACTGTTGGGATTAGGGTAAGGGGTGTGTTTGGATTAGGGTATCAGTTATAATTGGAGGGTTTCCACTGTTTAGGCACATCAGGGGCTCTCCAAACGGGACATGGCATCCGATCTCAATTCCAGCCAATTCTGCGTTGAAAAAGGAAAACAGTGCTCCTTCCCTTCAGAGCTCTCCCGTGTGCCCAAACGGGTTTACCCCAACAAGGGGTATCGGCGTACTCAGGACAAATTGGACAACATCTTTTGGGGTCCAATTTCTCCTGTTACCCTTGGGAAAATACAAAACTGGGGGCTAAAAATAAGTTTTGTGGAAAAAAAAAGATTTTTTATTTTCACGGCTCTGCGTTGTAAACTGTAGTGAAACACTTGGGGGTTCAAAGTTCTCACAACACATCTAGATAAGTTCCTTGGGGGGTCTAGTTTCCAATATGGGGTCACTTGTGGGGGGGTTGTACTGTTTGGGTACATCAGGGGCTCTGCAAATGCAACGTGACGCCTGCAGACCAATCCATTTAAGTCTGCATTCCAAATGGCGCTCCTTCCCTTCCGAGCTCTGTCATGCGCCCAAACAGTGGTTCCCCCCCACATATGGGGTATCGTCGTACTCAGGACAAATTGCACAACAACTTTTGTGGTCTAATTTCTTCTCTTACCCTTGGGGAAATAAAAAAATGGGGGCGAAAAGATAATTTTTGTGAAAAAATATGATTTTTTATTTTTACGGCTCTGCATTATAAACTTCTGTGAAGCACTTGTTGGGTCAAAGTGCTCAACACACATCTAGATAAGTTCCTTAAGGGGTCTACTTTCCAAAATGGTGTCACTTGTGGGGGGTTTCAATGTTTAGGCACATCATGGGCTCTCCAAACGCAACATGACGTCCCATCTCAATTCCAGTCAATTTTGCATTGAAAAGTCAAATGGCGCTCCTTCCCTTCCGCGCTCTGCCCTGCGCCCAAACAATGGTTTACACCCACATATGGGGTATCAGCGTACTCAGGACAAATTGCACAACAATTTTTTTGGGGGTCCAATATCTTCTCTTACCCTTGGGAAAATAAAAAATTGGGGGCGAAAAGATCATTTTTTGTGAAAAAATATGATTTTTTATTTTTACGGCTCTGCATTATAAACTTCTGTGAAGCACTTGTTGGGTCAAAGTGCTCACCACACATCTAGATAAGTTCATTAGGGGGTCTGCTTTCCAAAATGGTGTCACTTGTGGGGGGTTTCAATGTTTAGGCACATCAGGGGCTCTCCAAATGCAACATGGCGTCCCATCTCAATTCCAGTCAATTTTGCATAGAAAAGTCAAATGGCGCTCTTTTCCTTCCGAGCTCTGCCATGTGCCCAAACAGTGGTTTACCCCCACATATGGGGTATCAGCGTACTCAGGACAAATTGTACAACAACTTTTGGGGTCCATTTTCTCCTGTTACCCTTGGTAAAATAAAACAAATTGGAGCTGAAATAAATTTTGTGTGAAAAAAGTTAAATGTTCATTTTTATTTAAACATTCCAAAAATTCCTGTGAAACACCTGAAGGGTTAATAAACTTCTTGAAAGTGGTTTTGAGTACCTTGAGGGGTGCAGTTTTTAGAATGGTGTCACACTTGGGTATTTTCTATCATATAGACCCCTCAAAATGACTTCAAATGAGATGTGGTCCCTAAAAAAAAATGGTGTTGTAAAAATGAGAAATTTCTAGTCAAATTTTAACCCTTATAACTCCCTAACAAAAAAAAAATTTTGGTTCCAAAATTGTGCTGATGTAAAGTAGACATGTGGGAAATGTTACTTATTAAGTATTTTGCGTGACATATGTCTGTGATTTAAGGGCATAAAAATTAAAAGTTGGAAAATTGCAAAATTTTCGCCAAATATTCTTTTTTTTCACAAATAAACGCAAGTTATATCGAAGAAATGTTACCACTATCATGAAGTACAATATGTCTCGAGAAAACAATGTCAGAATCGCCAAGATCCGTTGAAGCGTTCCAGAGTTATAACCTCATAAAGGGACAGTGGTCAGAATTGTAAAAATTGGCGTGGTCATTAATGTGCAAACCACCCTTGGGGGTGAAGGGGTTAAAACAAAAGGTAAGATCAAATATATGAAATGCCTCTAGAGGGCATTGGGGCTGACATAATTTATCCATAATCAACAAAATTTCCATAAATCCTCTCCAAAAAGGGGGAAATTCACCAATAATGCCAGTGGTTAAGAAAATACAATATTTATGATATGGTGACAGCCCTATATCAACCCCTTAGTGACATAGCCAATTTTTACCATTACCCCATATGTGGGGAAAAGCTACTGTTTGGGTGCATGGCAGGTCTCAGAAGGGAGGGGGCACCATTTGACTTTTTGAACGGAAAATTGGCTGGAATCAATGGTGGCGCCATGTCGCGTTTGGAGACCCCTTGATGTGCCTAAACAGTGTAACCGCCCAATTCTAACTCCAACCCTAACCCCAACACACCCCTAATACCAACCATAACCCTAGCCCCAACACACACCTAATCCTAACCCTCACTTTAGCCCAGCTCTAACCCTAATGGAAATAAGTAATAATAATAATTTTTATTTATATAGCGCCAACATATTCTGCAGCGCTTTATAACTTATAGAGGGGACTTGTACAGACAATAGACAATTACAGCATAACAGAAATCACAGTTCAAAACAGATACCAGGAGGAATGAGGGCCCTGCTCGCAAGCTTACAAACTATGAGGAAAAGGGGAGACACGAGAGGTGGATGGTAACAATTGCTTTAGTGATTTGGACCAGCCATAGTGTAAGGCTCGGGTGTTCATGTAAAGCTGCATGAACCAGTTAACTGCCTAAGTATGTAGCAGTACAGACACAGAGGCTATTAACTGCATAAAGTGTATGAGAACATGATGAGAGGAACCTGATTATGTTTTTTTTTTGTTTGTTTTTTTTTAATAGGCCACACAGGGATAGTTAGGTTAATGCGTTGAGGCGGTAGGCCAGTCTGAACAAATGAGTTTTTAGGGCATGCTTAAAACTGTGGGGATTAATCGTATTAACCTAGTTAGTGCATTCCAAAGAATCGGCGCAGCACGTGTAAAGTCTTGGAGACGGGAGTGGGAGGTTCTGATTATTGAGGATGCTAACCTGAGGTCATTAGTGGAGCGGAGGGCACGGGTAGGGTGGTAGACTGAGACCAGAGAGGAGATGTAGGGTGGTGCTGAGCCATGGAGTGCTTTGTGGATGAGGGTAGAAGTTTTGTACTGGATTCTAGAGTGGATGGGTAGCCAGTGTAATGACTGGCACAAGGTAGAGGCATCGGTGTAACGGTTGGTGAGGAATATGATCCTGGCAGCAGCATTCAGGACAGATTTATTTTATTATTTTTAGCCAGCTAAGGGGGTGATAATTAGGGGGTAATAATTATTTTGATCTCTGATAGGGTCTAAGTCTACGTTCACATTTGCGGTCAGCGCCGCAGCGTCGGGCGCCGCAGCGTCGCCGCATGCGTCATGCGCCCCTATATTTAACATGGGGGCGCATGGACATGCGTCGCACTTGCGTTTTGTGCCGCATGTGTCCCTGCGGCGCCCGCGTCCGGACGCAGAGGACGCAGCAAGTTGCATTTTTGCTGCGTCCAAAATCAATGAAAAAAAGGATGCATGCGGCGCAAAATGCAGCGTTGTGCATGCGTTTTGCTGCGTTTTTGTTTGCGTTGTGCGCTGCGGCGCCGACGCTGCGGCGCACAACGCAAATGTGAGCGTAGCCTAAAAAATTGATCAAAATGAACCAATGGGAAAAATTTCCTATTGGTGCCGGCAGGCAGATCTCGACGGGCGCACTGCGCATGCACCTGCCATTTTCTCCAGGACGAAGACGTCGGTGGCCCAGGGGACTTCACAGGGGGGTTACAGGGACAACGCGGCGACCCTATTTCTGATCACACATCAGAGGAGAGATAAATTGAATGGAAAATCAGCCTTTTTTTTGCGGTTGCCGTTATATCATTAATAATGGCGATCACAACACTGGGGTCAGTAAAAACAGACACAAATCATGTTCTCTGGGGTCTCAGCTAGCCCCGGTAGCTGAGACCCTGGAGAAATTCCGACTCTGGGGGTGCTATACCCTTATTCCTCAGTGCCATTAAAAAGCGGTGCTGTGGTTTAAGTACCCTTAACTGCCGCTGTTAAAATGCCTATCGGCAGTTGTTAAGGGGTAAAAGGGAATCTGTCAGTAGGATCGTCCCTTCTACGCAGTCTATATGGCAAGTAGGTCCTAGGAAGCTGAATAAAATGAATTATGTGTTTACTCTGTTATGCCTTTGTCAGTACAAGTACCCTCTGTAAGGTAATGTGCTTCCAAATATGTTGGCGTTGTAGAAATAAAAATTACGATTATGTGTGATCCGATGTTTTATTCCAGAGAAATTCACATTTTTCTTACGTAAATGAGCTAAGATATATGGGCCGGACATGGATCTAGCTGAAGATCCACCTCTAGAGCTTATCTTAAATGAAAGGGGGTGTTACCAGTGTGAGACATGTAATGACTGACAGTCCAGTGTCATAATTACACACCATTCTGAGTGAGATCTGAACGAACATAGTACAGCAGATCTGGGTCCCACCCATAGATCTTAACAGATCATTTGCACATAAGAAAAATTTGTATTTCTCTGGAATAAGCCATCGGATCACAGATATCATGGTATCCTGAATATAGAAAGGTTGTGTTGTCCTGATTGCTACAGTTTACCGTAGGTTATGGGTAGTGGCTGATGTAAGTAGTAAGAGGAACAAGCCTCCATACGATGAAAAGAGAATCCGATGTGCATTGTATATTTCTCTCTTCTACATATTACACTCACCTGACACATTTATATGTGTTTTTTGCACTTTTTTTCGGGGTGCAGTTGGGCCCATTTTGTTTTGTAAACTGTGGTGTCTGTTCCTATGGGGTGAATTTGGATAGCGCTGGGCAGCCCGCCTGATCTAATAGAAGGGTGTCACTACTAGGCTGTTATCCTGGATGCTGTGCATCTCCACTGTGTGAACAGCGCCTCATACAAGTCTCTTATGTGCAGTCATAGGCCAAGCAGCCATCCCCTCCATTAGTTTTGTAGGCTGTGAGTGGCTGCCTCATCGGTAATTCTGCACATGGGTCCGCTGCATCCTGTTGCATTTGTTTGGAGGCCTGGACAGGTAAGCATCTCTGCCTTTTTGCTGTTTTCTCAATCACCTGACATCTACAGCAAATCACAGGCCTCATCAGCTAAAAATGAGAAGGTCACTGCTTCCAATCCCAGTCGAGATCACTGAAACGACCGGAGCTGGATCCACTGGGTTTACAACAGGTGAGTATGTGTCATTCTTTTGTGTTTAAAATATTCCTGTCATTTTCAGAATTTTTCCTGTCTTTTTTTTCCATGTTGGACGACTCCTTAAACCACTGGTCAGCATGTTCAGAAATGAAAAGATGCTCCACCCAAATTCTTATATGAACTGGCTTTATGTATTCTGCATATCATACAAATACAGCATAATTGTGTAACCCGTGTTTACCAGGCTGGACATATACATGACAAGGCCATCTATTCTACAAACGTCTGTCTGCACCCCATTCCATGGCTAACACCACGGCCGACATCCGTGATCTTGCTCCCCATTGTTCACAGTGGTGCAGTTTAGCTAATATGGGATGGAACAAAGGAAATAAAGGTCAAATGTTCCCTTTTGTTCTGTCAGAGGAAGTCGATCAGGAAGAGCAGAATGTGTCTCACGGAAGTCTCCCTGCTACTGATAAGGGGACCCAGCTGAGGCAGCTTTAGATGCAAAGACTATGAAAATTCTAAAAGAACAAACAATATTAACTAAAATGTGACTTATAAGTGGCATTAACTCTTCTGCACCCAATGCATGTCTTCTAGTGCCATGCTTCACCTCATATAGATCCGAAATTATAATTCTACTGTGGCAAATCCTGTGTAAGTTTCTATATCAGACTGTTTCACAGGAATGTTAGAAGGCAGGGTGCGCCACTGTTCTGCTTCTAGAGATATTCAATACCCAGCCTTCCACCGAAATGGAAAATCGTCACAAAACTTAGCACTGTACACCCACAAACAGTGTAAGAAATAAAACAGAACACAAAACCACAGCACAAGCCCAAAAACAACATGCAAGAAACCCTAATGAGACAGAGAACATAGTTTTATTAATAAACCTCTATGAAAGAGTGGACACTTTATATTGTGTCTTAAGGTTACATACAGGTCCTTCTCAAAAAATTAGCATATAGTGTTAAATTTCATTATTTACCATAATGTAATGATTGCAATTAAACTTTCATATGTTATAGATTCATTATCCACCAACTGAAATTTGTCAGGTCTTTTATTGTTTTAATACTGATGATTTTGGCATACAACTCCTGATAACCCAAAAAACCTGTCTCAATAAATTAGCATATTTCACCCGTCCAATCAAATAAAAGTGTTTTTTAATAACAAACCAAAAAACCAACAAATAATAATGTTCAGTTATGCACTCAATACTTGGTCGGGAATCCTTTGGCAGAAATGACTGCTTCAATGCGGCGTGGCATGGAGGCAATCAGCCTGTGACACTGCTGAGATGTTATGGAGGCCCAGGATGCTTCAATAGCGGCCTTAAGCTCATCCAGAGTGTTGGGTCTTGCGTCTCTCAACTTTCTCTTCACAATATCCCACAGATTCTCTATGGGGTTCAGGTCAGGAGAGTTGGCAGGCCAATTGAGCACAGTGATACCATGGACAGTAAACCATTTACCAGTGGTTTTGGCACTGTGAGCAGGTGCCAGGTCGTGCTGAAAAATGAAATCTTCATCTCCATAAAGCATTTCAGCCGATGGAAGCATGAAGTGCTCCAAAATCTCCTGATAGCTAGCTGCATTGACCCTGCCCTTGATGAAACACAGTGGACCAACACCAGCAGCTGACATGGCACCCCACACCATCACTGACTGTGGGTACTTGACACTGGACTTCAGGCATTTTGGCATTTCCTTCTCCCCAGTCTTCCTCCAGACTCTGGCACCTTGATTTCCGAATGACATGCAAAATTTGCTTTCATCAGAAAAAAGTACTTGGGACCACTTAGCAACAGTCCAGTGCTGCTTCTCTGTAGCCCAGGTCAGGCGCTTCTGCCGCTGTTTATGGTTCAAAAGTGGCTTTACCTGGGGAATGCGGCACCTGTAGCCCATTTCCTGCACACGCCTGTGCACGGTGGCTCTGGATGTTTCCACACCAGACTCAGTCCACTGCTTCCTCAGCAATCTTCCTCAGGGTCCGGTCACCTCTTCTCGTTGTACAGCGTTTTCTGCCACATTTTTTCCTTCCAACAGACTTACCATTGAGGTGCCTTGATACAGCACTCTGGGAACAGCCTATTTGTTGAGAAATTTCTTTCTGGGTCTTACCCTCTTGCTTGAGGGTGTCAATGATGGCCTTCTTGAGATCTGTCAGGTCGCTAGTCTTACCCATGATGGGGGTTTTGAGTAATGAACGAGGCAGGGAGTTTTTAAAAGCCTCAGGTATCTTTTGCATGTGTTTAGAGTTAATTAGTTGATTCATAAGATTAGGGTAATAGGTCGTTTAGAGAACCTTTTCTTGATATGCTAATTTATTGAGACAGGTTTTTTGGGTTATCAGGAGTTGTATGCCAAAATCATCAGTATTAAAACAATAAAAGACCTGACAAATTTCAGTTGGTGGATAATGAATCTATAATATATGAAAGTTTAATTGTAATCATTACATTATGGTAAATAATGAAATTTAACACTATATGCTAATTTTTTGAGAAGGACCTGTAGAATGTGGGGAATTTGGGGCAAAAATCTGTTCACTTATTAAAGGATCAGCCGAGCTAGCTTTACACTGAATGTACATTTAGAAATGTTCTAAGTTACATCCTAATACTATGGCCCAGAGCTGCACTCACTATTCTGCTGGTGCAGTCACTGTGTACATACATTACATTACTGATCCTGAGTTACGTCCTGTATTATACTCCAGAGCTGCACTCACTATTCTGCTGGTGCAGTCACTGTGTACATACATTACATTACTGATCCTGAGTTACATCCTGTATTATTCCCCAGAGCTGCACTCACTATTCTGCTGGTGCGGTCACTGTGTACATACATTACATTACTGATCCTGAGTTACCTCCTGTATTATACTACAGAGCTGCACTCACTATTCTGCTGGTGCAGTCACTGTGTACATACATTACGTTGCTAATCCTGAGTTACCTCCTGTATTATACCCCAGAGCTGCACTCACTATTCTGCTGGTGCAGTCACTGTGTACATACATTACATTACTGATCCTGAGTTACCTCCTGTATTATACTACAGAGCTGCACTTCCTATTCTGCTGGTGCAGTCACTGTGTACATACATTACGTTGCTGATTCTGAGTTACCTCCTGTATTATACCCCAGAGCTGCACTCACTATTCTGCTGGTGCAGTCACTGTGTACATACATTACATTACTGATCCTGAGTTACATCCTGTTTTATACTCCAGAGCTGCCCTCACTATTCTGCTGGGGCAGTCACTGTGTACGTACATTACATTACTGATCCTGAGTCACATCCTGTATTATACCCCAGAGCTGCACTCACTATTCTGCTGATGCAGTCACTGTGTACATACATTACATTACTGATCCTGATTTACATCCTGTATTATACCCCAGAGCTGCACTCACTATTCTGCTGGTGCGGTCACTGTGTACATACATTACATTACCGATCCTGAGTCACATCCTGTATTATACACCAGAGCTGCATTCACTATTCTGCTGGTGCAGTCACTGTGTACATACATTACATTACTGATCCTGAGTTACATCCTGTATTATACCCCAGAGCTGCACTCACTATTCTGCTGGTGCGGTCACTGTGTACATACATTACATTACTGATCCTGAGTTACATCCTGTTTTATACTCCAGAGCTGCACTCACTATTCTGCTGGGGCAGTCACTGTGTACATACATTACATTACTGATCCTGAGTCACATCCTGTATTATACCCCAGAGATGCACTCACTATTCTGCTGGTGCAGTCACTGTGTACATACATTACATTACTGATCCTGATTTACATCCTGTATTATACCCCAGAGCTGCACTCACTATTCTGCTGGTGCAGTCAGTGTGTACATACATCACATTACTGATCCTGAGTTACATCCTGTATTATACCCCAGAGCTGCACTCACTATTCTGCTGGTGCAGTCACTGTGTACATACATTACATTACTGATCCTGAGTTACCGCCTGTATTACACTCCAGAGCTGCACTCACTATTCTGTTGGTGCAGTCACTGTGTACATACATTACATTACTGATCCTGAGTTACCTCCTGTATTATACCCCAGAGCTGCACTCACTATTCTGCTGGTGCAGTCACTGTGTACATACATTACATTACTGATCCTGAGTTACCTCCTGTATTAGGGTATGTGCACACGCTGCGGATCCACAGCGGATTTGATGCTGCGGATCCGCAGCAGTTCTCCCAAAGTTTACAGTAGCATGTAAACCTATGGGGAAAAAAAAAACGCTGTGCACATGCTGCGGAAAATACCGTGCGGAAACGCAGCGGATTATTTTCTGCAGCATGTCAATTCTTTCTGCGGATTCCTCAGCGGTTTTCAACATGCACCAATAGGAAAGTGCAGTTGAAAACCCGCAGAGGAATCCGCAGAAGAAACCGCGATGAAATCCGCAGTGAAAACCGCAGTGGTTTTGCATTGCGGATTTTCCAAATCCGCTGCGGAAAAATCCGCAGCAGAATCCGCAACGAGTGCACATACCCTTATACTCCAGAGCTGCACTCACTATTCTGCTGGTGCAGTCACTGTGTACATACATTACACTACTGATCCTGAGTTACCTCCTGTATTATACACAAGAGCTGCGCTCACTATTCTGCTGGTGCAGTCACTGTGTACATACATTACATTACTGATCCTGAGTTACCTCCTGTATTATACCCCAGAGCTCCACTCACTATTCTGCTGGTGCAGTCACTGTGTACATACATTACATTACTGATCCTGAGTTACCTCCTGTATTACACTCCAGAGCTGCACTCACTATTCTGCTGGTGCAGTCACTGTGTACATTACTGATTCTGGGTTGCATCCTCTGTTGCATAATTAGATGTCTTCATATTGTTCAGTGTAAACTTTAGTTTTTCAAGACATACACTGTTCTATTCTGTATAAAATCTATATATCTTATCATATTTTGCAGTATAGCCTGATCATTACAATGCTATCGATAAATAAAAACAAAAGTCCCCACTAGCTACTCATAGCCAAGCATCCGGTGAAATAAAAATCCTTGCAAGTTATTCCTGTCTGTTCACCTTCCGTGAACCTCAAAATTACTGTTATTGGGAACAGTTAAGCTAGTTGAAGATGAAATGATCTCTAAAAGGCCTAAAGTTAAGGATGACACGTCTTTTGTACTTTTGTATCACAGCTTGTAAACGCTTCTTGTAGCCAGCCAAGAGTCTTTCATTTCTTGTTTGAGGGATTTTCATTCATTTTTCCTTGGAGAATTCCTCCAGTTCTGTGAGATTCCTGGGGCATTTTGCATCCTCTGAAATTCTGTGGCTAGACCTCAAAATAGCAATGAAGTTCAGATCAGGGGACTGTGAGGGCCATTGTAAAACCTTCAGCTTGCACCTTTTGAGGTTGTCTATTGTGGATTGTGACGAGTGTTTAGGATCATTATCCATATGTAGAAGCCGTCCTTTTCCTCGTTTTACCTTCACTTTTTTTACAGATGGTATTTTGTTTGCAACAAGAATGTGATGAGATTTCATTGGATCCATTCTTCCCTCTACCTGTGAAATGTTCCCCATGCCATTGGCTGCAACACTACTCTAAAACATGATTGTTCCACCTCCATGCTTAATGGTTGTCGAGATGTTCTTTTACTGAAATTCTGTGCCCTTTTTTCTCCACACATTTTTTATCATTGTGGCCAGAGAGTTCTATTTTAACCTCATCGATCCACAGGACTTGTTTTCAAAATGCATCAGGCTTGTTTAGATGTTTTTTTGCATACTTTTGAGACTTTTGAATTTTTTGATGAGGACGCAGGAAAGGTTTTCTTCTGATGACTTTGTAACGGAAGTGGTGGAACCACTGTGCCATGGTCCGAGGAGAGCCTGAGGGGGCGTGACTAAGTGAGCACCTGACTTTTCACTAGAGCCTCTGATGGTGGAGTTAGGCATGGCTCCCCATGAACACCAGGTGCTACTCCACGACAGACCACGGATGCAAGGCAGCTGACCCCCAAAGAACTTGTAGTTGGAATGGCCCGGAAGGAGAGGACAGCGGATAGAGGCAGGTGCAGACTGCTGTAGCAGATACACAGATTGGCGCACCAGGTGCAGGCAGGTCCGGCTAATATGAAGACTGGGCACGGCAGGTGCGAGCGGTTACGGCTAATATACAGATTGGCTCGGCAAGTGCTGGTGGGTCTGGCTGATGTACAGACTGGCACGGTAGGTGGGCACGGCTATAATATAGACTGACAAGGCAAGTACTAACAAGGAGGTTAGGGATAGACATACTCTAGCAGGACTAGAGACAGGGACCTGAGAACTAGAAAGCGCGTTTGGGAACAGACTAATAACGTTGCACACGCACCTCCACTCAGGTGGAGGTGCCTTAAATAATAAGTGTCCCCCAGCCATTGGCTGGGGAAACTTTAGGATGGTGCTCACAGACCCTGTAAAAAGGAAGGCGCAGCCAATGAGGAAGGAGGTGGGAGTGCAGGACAAGAGTATATGGCGAATAGATATTCCACGCCACCGTATACGGTAGATAGATATTCCAGTGGCTGCCAGTTCTTTACATATGGACATACATGCTAAGATTTCATCAGCATCAATACTTTGCAAAAACAAGATTAGGTGCACTACAGCCATTAAACAAAGTGCAGGGCTTCTGCGTTCTGGTCCATACATTACTTATATTCGACAAGCTCTGGAAGAGATTTCTGCTGAACGGAGAATTAAGAGTGTTGGACCCCTGCTATTCTTGTTTTGATACTCTTTCCTAAATACAAGTCATCGGTTGTTTATTCACAGACAAGCCCTCTATTTGTTAAACAACCCTTGAATTGGCAATCAAGACGCCAGTGCTGCCTTGACATATTTTACTCCATGTTGTCTGTTACAGTTATTTAACAAGGTGATACATACATATTGACCGGGGCAAAGGACAAACGTCCTGGAAGCAATCGGCACCTTCTATCCAGATGACGATGGTGTGTTATTGGTCTACTAAAATAATCATTTATTACTTAATTTCCCTCAAGAACAATTGTTCTTTTTGAAATTTGAAGTTTTGATAAGTATATAGATTTACGTGTGTTCGATGTCTTGAAGAGGGTCTTTCACTTAATCTTTTAATTTAAACTGATTACCTCCCCCAATTGCCGCTGCTCCACTGGTTGTGGAACCATTTTTCTTAGGTGCCCCTTCATTTCAAAGTTATGCCCTCCATTCCAGATTTTGAGAATATTCACTATTATCTTCAATTCCTAAAGTTGAACACGAAACTTGATGTTTGAACAGTCATTCATTGAATTGTCTCTTCTCTGCCCATTTCTTATCAGTAGGAATCGTGTACTATAGTCATGGCCAAAAGTTTTGAAATAGACACAAATTTTGAATTTTGCCAAGTTTGCTGCATGAGTATTTTTAGCCCTTTAACCCCTTAATGATCCAAGCTTTTTTCAGTTTTTTGCTCCCCTCTTTCCCAGAGCCATAACTTTTTTTATTTTTTTGTCAATATGGCCATGTTAGGGCTTGTTTTTTGTGCGACGAGTTGTACTTTTGATTGACACCATTGGTTTTACCATGTCATGTACTAGAAAACGGGAAAAAAATTCCAAGTGCGGTGAAATTGCAAGAAAAGTGCAATCCCACACTTGTTGTTTTTTTAGGTTTTTTGCTAGGTTCACTAAATGCTAAAACTTACCTCCCGTTATGATTCTCCAGGTCATTACAAGCTCATAGACACCAAACATGTCTAGTTTTTTTTTTATCTAAGTAGTGAAAAAAATGCCAAACTTTGCTAAGAAAAAAAAAAAAATTGCTCAATATTCCATTACCTGTTGCGTCTCCATTTTTCGGGATCTCGGACCGGGTGAGGGCTTGTTTTTTGCGTACCGTGCTGTCCCTTTTTTAACGATACCATTTTGGTGCAGATACAGTCTTTTGATCGCCCGTTATTGCATTTTAATTCAATGTCGCGGCGACCAAAAAAACGTAATTTTGGCGTTTTGAATTTTTTTCTTGCTACACCTTTTAGCGATCAGGTTATCTATTTATTTTTATTGATAGATCGGGCGATTCTGAACGCAGAGATACCAAATATGCATAGGTTTGATTTTTTTTTTTGTATTGTTTTATTTTGAAAGGGGAGTGATTTGAACTTGTATTTTTTTTTTTTCATATTTTTAAAAATCATTTTTTTTACCTTTTGCCATGCTTCAATAGTCTCCATGGGAGGCTAGAAGCTGGCATAGCCTGATCGGCTCTGCTACATAGGGGCAGTGATCAGATTGCTCCTATGTAGCAGAATTACAGCATTGCTATGAGTGCTGACCACAGAGTGTCGCTCACAGCAATCCGGCATCAATAATCATAGAGGTCTCCAGGAGACCTCTGGTTGTCATGCCAACTCACCGCTGACCCCAGATCACATGACGGGGTTAGCGGTTTGCGCATTTCCGGATTTAAGCATCTGTTAAATGCCGCTGTCAGAGTTTGACAGCAGCATTTAACTAGTTAATAGGCACGGGCAGATCGTGATTCCACCGGTGCCTATTGCAGGCACATGCCAGCTGTTCAAAACAGCTGACATTTCCCGGCTTTGATGCGGGCTCACCGCCGAAGCCCACATCAAAGCGGCGGTTCTGACCTCCGACGTACTATACCCTCCGATGGCAGAAATAGGTTAAGTTAACTATTTCTATGGTTACTTTATTACTTTTGCAAGTATTTCACAAGTTTTTGACAAATACATCAAGTTTATGCAAATACTTAATAGTGTTGATGCTTATTTTTCAAGACTTTTGCATTTTGCCCTGGCGAGTGGATATCGGCTTTTGGTCAAATTTTGACTGATGACAACCCATTCTTACCTAATCAAAGTTTGGAATTCATCACCATTTTGGCATTTTTGTTTGCCTACCCGCTTTTGAGGATTTAACACTGATGCTCAATAGGATTGAGATGTTGGCAGTTTTTTGACAATTAACCTAAAATTTCCATTAGTTATCACTTTTGCTTTGTGACATGGTCACCATGCTGGAAAGAACATTGTTCCTTACCAAATTGCTCCTGGATCATTGGGAGAAGTTGCTCATGGGGAAGGTGCAGATCCCATTCTTTATACGTGGTCTCAGGAACCTTAACTGTTGGCCTAACACACGAGTCATGGCAGCGCTCACCTTTTATTCTCCAGAAAGTCCCTGTTCCAATTGTGCCAAACAGTGGGAAAGGGGCTTCATCAGAGAGAAATGTTTTATCTCAGTCCTGTGCAGTGCAATCCCTGTACTTCCTGCAGAACGTCAGTCTGTTCTTGATGTTTTTCTTGGAGAAAAGTGACTTCTTTGCTGCCCTTGACACCAGGCCGACCTCCAAATACCTTTGCCTCCAGATGCACTGACGCCTGCCTGCTGCCATTCCTGAGCAAGCTGTACACTATTGCAGAACTGATTCCTGCAGCAATGCCCTTGACTGTAAAGTCCTTTTGATGAATAGCACAGCAATGATGACTGCGTGTTTTGCATTGGAGGTGACCTTAGTTAATAGAAGACAATGATTTGAAGCACTAGTCCCCTTTTAAAGCAACTAGTTTACTTTTAAAGTCACTCTGTCTTGCTGATTGAATATCAGCAGCCTTGTCCTTGTTAACACTTTCTCTTGAGCTAATGAGATTACCCAAATGATGTAAGCCAGTCCTATTCTGAAAATGATATTCTGTGATCATTTTCATGACAAGGAATAACTTTACAGGCTTTTTTCCATTCATCTGATCCCTCTCCATAACAATTTAGAGTTAATGCAAGATACCACTATAAAAACTGAAGCTGCAAAATTTGTGTCAGTCTGAAAATTTTTGACCACAACTGCACATGTCCCAGCCAGTGACCTCACTGACCTGCTTCCCTCCTGTTGTGAAATTGAGAGGGGCAAGAAAAACCCTTATCTAGAAGGCCAGCTCACCACCCCAGTATCGTGTTATAGTAGGTGGAGTACTGTTTTGTTGTTTTCGGGGGCTTAGGCTGTGTCTTCTGATCTCCCCAAGTCCCCCTTCTCTGGCTGTAAGGCCATCTACCCCGCCTAGCATTGTTTCCGCCATGACCATAGCCAGTATTAGTTGGACTTTTGTGCCACAGTCACTCATGAGGATGCGTAACCTTAAGGCTCCTGTACTGATGACTAAACACCACTGAAGGCATGAAACCTTTATCATTTGGCTTCATCTCCGCTGACTATAAGATACATACTGCTCCCATCACACGCCTGCTTGCCTTCTAACAGAAAGCATCACTGTGTCACTCACATATCTGCAGTTACAGATCTAATCAAACCTTTCACTTGGTGCAGTTTGTTATTTCTTAACTGTATTTTCCATCAGGTCAGCAGATTTCACTCTTCAAAAATGCACAGATCAAACGCGTTCTCCACCCGAGGCGCAGACGAGAGCTCACTCTGTGGGCACAGGCGGTTCAGATGCAGATACCCTGTAACCATTTCCTTGCTACTGTAGAAAACAGACCTAGAAACCCTGATACCGGCACAATGACCTCAACAGACCTGACACCTGCTGGCGTTCCACTCTATCCTCACAGTTCTGTGCTCTTCAGTCATTTTAGCAAACTACATTTATAATGATAGAGCAGAAACCTCCGCTTTCTACCACATATATGAGGGGAATGTGCATTGTTATGGGGCGGTTTTATTTTCTGTGCATAGAGCTATGTGGAGATGTTTGATATTTGTGTCTTCTGTTATTGGGCAGTATCCTGAAAGATTCAGCTTTATTGTGCGAAGGATGAAGCAACACGAGTCCATCTCACACTCCCACTGGGCAGTCAGCCATGTGTTCCTCTGTCAACTTCCTCTGTTACTTGCATCAAAGAAACAGACAGATCCTGATGCTCTAGAAGCTGTCGGGCTGCCGCCTGGACCTTGGCCTCAAACACTCTGCTGCTAAGGGAAAGCCAAAGTGCTGCCCAATATGTCCACTGTGCCCAGTATTCTGCCCATTTGTCCTGGTTCATCTGTTCACTATATCCAATAAAATATATGTCACCTACTATCAGTCCTTGTTCTAGAGCCCCCACTTCAGTCCTTTTTGTGGGATGTCCTATCTATCCTATATAGCCCCCTGCATCGGTCTGAGAGGACACCAGTGTCCCCGTCTCCTCTCCCTGGTCCTCGCACTGTGCCCCCTTATACCGCCTTCATTCTAAACCTCTCTGACTGTTGTGCCCACACTACCACTTCTTTCTACTGAGGTTAAATGCCTGGAACTGGGATGATTCTTTTTTTTCTTAAGAAAATGTTGCAATAACAGTTTTCTGTTGAGTAGCAACAAATAGATTATTTTCTGGCTCAAAGCATAACACCTTTCCTCTCCATCTTCTCAGTTCGCCATTACAAGGTATCAACCACTGAGGACTCGCAAGTCCCCATATTTTCTATCCACTGGCTACACGGTACCGAGACCTATAGCTTTCCTTCCTCTCCATCGCCCACCTTGGTGTGGAAGATCAGTGACTCCTATCACCCAGTGTCGGCTGTAACCTGCAGTGGATGGAGAAGGTTGTGTATACATTGTATATAGAGCGCAGGCTGCTGATGTCCGACATTGTGCTGCAGTCTATACTGTATACACATACTATATACACATACTATATATACCCGGGGAGGAGCGGGTCTGATGAGCGCGTGCAGCTCGGGGGTCCCACCAGTGGATGGTGGCAGCTGTGTGGCCGCTTGTGTCCCGGGGCAGATGCGGTGTCCGCAGAGAGCGGGTGGTCGCTGAGGAGGAGGCGATCGTGCTGGGTTCCGCAGACCGGACCGTGTACACGGGGCGCTCCGCTCTTACCTTGATCGTCCCGTCCATGGGCGGCTGCACGCAGGAGAGGCGGCGATGTCCCGCACATTGAGCCGCGGATCCGGCGCCCCAGCCGCTCACTCTTCTGCCGCCCCTGACACTCTTCACCGGATGAAAGCTTTTTTGGTCATTTTGGGAAGTGAAGTCACTGCCTGCGCATCTACATCATATACAGACAGGATATATGCGCCCGGAGATAAGACTGATCAGCAGCTGCCCCTTCCTGGAGACCCCCAGCTCTACAGCTTGTGTGTGGCCCCCTGAGCCTATGTACGGTACAGAGCGGCACCCACCTTTCTGTGCTCCACCAGCTTCTTCAGATGCATTCTCCCCCTCCGACCACTGTCCGGTGTAATCCACAGGGTTAGGACCAGGTGCGGCGTGAGGGTCTGCCAGAGTATCGGGACACTAGGAGGGTCCTACAAGGCTAGGGAAAGATGAGGGTCCTCCAAAACCAGATACTGGGGGGCAAGGGTCAGGGGACAAGGTGAGGGCCCTCCGGAATTAGTGACTAGGTGGTGGGACGGGGGTCCTCGTGCATCAGACCATTAAGGAGCCATTTGTCGGGGGCCTGGGTCGCGTTCGCTGAAAATGAATCTCATCAATTGTAGCGCAATTTCCAGCGCAGCTGCGGGCAGGGGCTATGGGGGGCTGCGGGGGGCTCTGGTCGCTGTAGGTAAAGAGGAGGGTCTGTCTCCATCCATGTAGACTGGAGGAGGAGGAGAAGGGGCTCGTGGCCCCCTCCTTCTGTCTGCTGCACAATCCAGGGGTCTGCATCCAGGTCCCCAGAGGCCACCACATCTGGATGCTGCTTGCGGGGTCATTTCTCCCCTCGCCTGGGGCCACTAGAGCCCATTAACCCTTCAGCAGATTGTGAAGCTTTGAAATTGGGGAAACTAGTCAGAGGCGCGAAGTACTACAAGTGTCAGCCTGCCCGCGCTCACAGAACTACTATGGGGCAGATGGGGGGCTGCTCCTGGGGGCCGACAATATGCCATCTGACTACTAATGCTGAGAAAGTTCCCCGCAGACCCCTGTTCAGTGTTTGTCCCCCGGTCACCAGGCGCGGCCCGTCCTGTCTGTACCTTTCTCCCCCTGTGGGGGGCGCAGTACCCGACACCCGCACGTGCACTGATGGGGGCCACCATGAACCTGCGCTGTGGTTTTCCTGTAACCATTGAGCTCCCGGGTCCCTGCTGCGCCTGATGGTGCGGTGAGGTCTGCTTCCAATCTGCCCCGCCGGGGCGACCCCAGCAGTGTTAACCCCTCAGTCGCCGCATTGTGCGGAGCTTTCCACCAGCTTCGCTCCTGCACTCTGGGCCATGACTGCTGCCCCAACTGCCAGGATGGTTCCGGCAGAAGAGCCACAGCCCAGGGATGGAAGCCCGGCACCCTGCACCGAGGCCTGGGGGACTGCAGGTCACTAATGTGCAGCGCTGTGTGTGGGGGGCTCTGCACCCTCATCAGTCACTGTCCCTCCTCTGCGGTAGTTACAGGGCAGTTGGAGGGGGACTTGCTGCCTGGACAGACCCCTCTGTGTGTGCACGGCTCCATTACCCTGCAGTGTAGATGAATGCTTCTTTGTGCAGGGCAGAAAACAAGGAGCCGTTCACATGGGGAACACATCGCCCTATACCTGGTGCAGCCATTGTATACAGACGGCAGAGACCCCGGGATCAGTTCTTACAGACTCCATGTTCTTGGGCAAAAGTCCTTAGTTATAACTAGGTTCACATTGCGTTAATGTGTGCACGCTAACGGACAGCGTTGCACGGCGAAAATGTCGCAATTAATGCCATGCAACGCTGTCCGTTAGCGTGCACACATTAACGCAATGTGAACCTAGCCTTAGATGGAGCCTGTGGAGTTTGAGGACCAGTCCTTGTATACAGTCATAATGCTTCCATAGCACCTGCAGGCTCCTGAGAAAAACAGTACAGAGACTGCAGATCCTGAGGACAGGCCCTTATGTGCAGGGTTTGGGGAGCGGCCCTTATGTGCAGGGTTTGCGGAGCGGCCCTTATATGCAGGGTTTGCGGAGCGGCCCTTATGTGCAGGGTTTGGGGAGCGGCCCTTATATGCAGGGTTTGGGGAGCGGCCCTTATATGCAGGGTTTGGGGAGCGGCCCTTATGTGCAGGGTTTGCGGAGCGGTCCTTATGTGCAGGGTTTGGGGAGCGGTCCTTATGTGCAGGGTTTGGGGAGCGGTCCTTATATGCAGGGTTTGCGGAGCGGCCCTTATATGCAGGGTTTGGGGAGCGGTCCTTATATGCAGGGTTTGGGGAGCGGCCCTTATGTGCAGGGTTTGGGGAGCGGTCCTTATATGCAGGGTTTGGGGAGCGGTCCTTATATGCAGGGTTTGCGGAGCGGCCCTTATATGCAGGGTTTGGGGAGCGGCCCTTATGTGCAGGGTTTGCGGAGCGGTCCTTATGTGCAGGGTTTGGGGAGCGGTCCTTATATGCAGGGTTTGGGGAGCGACCCTTATATGCAGGGTTTGCGGAGCGGCCCTTATATGCAGGGTTTGGGGAGCGGTCCTTATATGCAGGGTTTGGGGAGCGGCCCTTATATGCAGGGTTTGCGGAGCGGCCCTTATATGCAGGGTTTGGGGAGCGGTCCTTATGTGCAGGGTTTGGGGAGCGGTCCTTATATGCAGGGTTTGGGGAGCGACCCTTATATGCAGGGTTTGCGGAGCGGCCCTTATATGCAGGGTTTGGGGAGCGGTCCTTATGTGCAGGGTTTGGGGAGCGGCCCTTATGTGC
Source organism: Ranitomeya variabilis (assembly GCF_051348905.1). Taxonomy (NCBI): domain Eukaryota; kingdom Metazoa; phylum Chordata; class Amphibia; order Anura; family Dendrobatidae; genus Ranitomeya; species Ranitomeya variabilis. The sequence continues at coordinate 248,966,198 of NC_135235.1, forward strand.
AGGGTTTGGGGAGCGGCCCTTATGTGCAGGCTTATGTGCAGGGTTTGGGGAGCGGCCCTTATGTGCAGGGTTTGGGGAGCGGCCCTTATGTGCAGGGTTTGCGGAGCGGCCCTTATATGCAGGGTTTGGGGAGCGGTCCTTATATGCAGGGTTTGCGGAGCGGCCCTTATATGCAGGGTTTGCGGAGCGGCCCTTATGTGCAGGGTTTGGGAGCGGCCCTTATGTGCAGGGTTTGGGGAGCGGCCCTTATATGCAGGGTTTGGGGAGCGGCCCTTATGTGCAGGGTTTGGGGAGCGGCCCTTATGTGCAGGGTTTGGGGAGCGGCCCTTATATGCAGGGTTTGGGGAGCGGCCCTTATATGCAGGGTTTGGGGAGCGGCCCTTATATGCAGGGTTTGGGGAGCGGCTCTTATATGCAGGGTTTGGGGAGCGGCCCTTATATGCAGGGTTTGGGGAGCGGCCCTTATATGCAGGGTTTGGGGAGCGGCCCTTGTATTCAGAATATAGGATTTGGGGAGCGGCCCTTGTATACAGAATATAGGATTTGGGGAGCGGCCCTTGTATACAGAATATAGGATTTGGGGAGCGGCCCTTGTATTCAGAATATAGGATTTGGGGAGCGGCCCTTGTATTCAGAATATAGGATTTGGGGAGCGGCCCTTGTATACAGAATATAGGATTTGGGGAGCGGCTCTTGTATACAGAATATAGGATTTGGGGAGCGGCCCTTGTATTCAGAATATAGGATTTGGGGAGCGGCCCTTGTATACAGAATATAGGATTTGGGGAGCGGCTCTTGTATACAGAATATAGGATTTGGGGAGCGGCCCTTGTATTCAGAATATAGGATTTGGGGAGCGGCCCTTGTATTCAGAATATAGGATTTTGGGAGCGGCCCTTGTATTCAGAATATAGGATTTGGGGAGCAGCCCCTGTATTCAGAATATAGGATTTGGGGAGCGGCTCTTGTATTCAGAATATAGGATTTGGGGAGCGGCCCTTGTATACAGAATATAGGATTTGGGGAGCGGCTCTTGTATTCAGAATATAGGATTTGGGGAGCTGCTCTTGTATATGGAGCGCCCCCACTGTCGCAGGGCTGAGGGGTATTCGGTACCGGGCCTCTCTGTCTTGGTTCTGGGATTGTCACGGTGGCTAGACCCGGTCCGTGACCCTGCTGAGGGGCGTCCAGTAGAAGTTGAGAGTGATGATGTGTGGTGCAGGGTGCGATGAATAACGAGGACACCAGGTTGCAGTCTCTTTACCTCTTTACTGAAGGCTTCAGGATCCTCAATCTGGAGTACGGTTAACAGGGCTGTCTGAGACCGGCCGGTCCGATGGCACCTCCAGAGTTCCCTTTGCAGGTGGAAATCTGTGCCTTCCTTCTAGCGCTTGTGTGTTGTGGTCCTCCCCTGCTGTGCTTACGGGATAGTCCTCACAACTGTTGTGTCTGTTTCTGATGTTCCCTCACAACTGATTCTGATGTTCTTCTCCGTCCCCCAGATGATATGGCTAGGACGCACCCGTATGACGGGTAGGCCTGGAGTTCTTCCGGGACCCTAGAGTCGCCCCTCTCCCACTGTTGCCCCCTATGTCTGCTTAGGTGATTTAGGTGAGACAGCCCGCCTATAACTGACTGTCCTGCCGTTGGTTTGAAGTAATGCTTGGAGCTCAATACTTCCTCGGCGTTCCGGCCACCGGCTACGCGCCTCAGTAGGATGTTGCCTCGGTCTTACAGCACGACTCCTACTGGCGTTATCTCCTTGTTGCGTTGATCTCGTTTCTCACTCTTCACAATAAACCTCGCTTCTTGTCCTTTCTTGGGGTACCGCCGCAATGAAGTGCAGCCGCGGTCCCGTAACGTTCTTTCTGTTCGCTAGGCCTCTGTCAGGATCCGACCCCTGACAGGGACCCCCCTGAATCTTCCCCTGCAACACCCTCTGCCACAGGATGTTGCCTGGTTCCAACCCAGTCAGCTTTCTGTCTAACTTCCTATCTAACCCCCCGTTTTACCAGATTGTGAGGAGTGGCCTAATACATAGCACCCTTAGCTCCCCCTGGAGGCCAGACTGTGAAGTGTATTGGTGTCTGTGATACCTGGTCAGGTGAACTCCTTCAGTGCCATCAGACGTACCAACACCCTCCTTAGCGGCGGAGCATCAGTACTGCAACGACCAGGACTCTGGGGCGCTGCATATACAGAATATAGGATTTGGGGAGTGGCCCTTGTATACAGAATATAGGATTTGGGAGCTGCCCTTGTATTCAGAATATAGGATTTGGGGAGCGGCCCTTGTATACAGAATATAGGATTTGGGGAGCTGCCCTTGTATTCAGAATATAGGATTTGGGGAGCGGCTCTAGTATACAGAATATAGGATTTGGGGTTCGGCCCTTGTATTCAGAATATAGGATTTGGGGAGCGGCTCTTGTATACAGAATATAGGATTTGGGGAGCGGCTCTTGTATTCAGAATATAGGATTTGGGGAGCAGCTCTTGTATTCAGAATATAGGATTTGGGGAGCGGCCCTTGTATACAGAATATAGGATTTGGGGAGCGGCCCTTGTATACAGAATATAGGATTTGGGGAGCGGCCCTTTTATTCAGAATATAGGATTTGGGGAGCGGCCCTTATATACAGAATATAGGATTTGGGGAGCGGCTCTTGTATACAGAATATAGGATTTGGGGAGCGGCCCTTATATACAGAATATAGGATTTGGGGAGCGGCTCTTGTATACAGAATATAGGATTTGGGGAGCGGCTCTTGTATACAGAATATAGGATTTGGGGAGCGGCCCTTGTATTCAGAATATAGGATTTGGGGAGCGGCCCTTGTATTCAGAATATAGGATTTGGGGAGCGGCCCTTGTATTCAGAATATAGGATTTGGGGAGCGGCCCTTTTATTCAGAATATAGGATTTGGGGAGCGGCCCTTATATACAGAATATAGGATTTGGGGAGCGGCTCTTGTATACAGAATATAGGATTTGGGGAGCGGCCCTTGTATTCAGAATATAGGATTTGGGGAGCGGCTCTTGTATACAGAATATAGGATTTGGGGAGCGGCCCTTGTATTCAGAATATAGGATTTGGGGAGCGGCCCTTGTATACAGAATATAGGATTTGGGGAGCGGCCCTTGTATACAGAATATAGGATTTGGGGAGCGGCTCTTGTATACAGAATATAGGATTTGGGGAGCGGCCCTTGTATACAGAATATAGGATTTGGGGAGCGGCTCTTGTATACAGAATATAGGATTTGGGGAGCGGCCCTTGTATTCAGAATATAGGATTTGGGGAGCTGCCCTTGTATTCAGAATATAGGATTTGGGGAGCGGCTCTAGTATACAGAATATAGGATTTGGGGTTTGGCCCTTGTATTCAGAATATAGGATTTGGGGAGCTGCCCTTGTATTCAGAATATAGGATTTGGGGAGCGGCTCTTGTATACAGAATATAGGATTTGGGGAGCGGCTCTTGTATACAGAATATAGGATTTGGGGAGCGGCCCATGTATTCAGGATATAGGATTTGGGGAGCGGCTCTAGTATTCAGAATATAGGATTTGGGGAGCGGCCCTTGTATACAGAATATAGGATTTGGGGAGCTGCCCTTGTATTCAGAATATAGGATTTGGGGAGCGGCTCTTGTATACAGAATATAGGATTTGGGGAGCGGCCCTTGTATTCAGAATATAGGATTTGGGGAGCGGCCCTTGTATTCAGAATATAGGATTTGGGGAGCGGCCCTTGTATACAGAATATAGGATTTGGGGAGCGGCCCTTGTATTCAGAATATAGGATTTGGGGAGCGGCCCTTGTATACAGAATATAGGATTTGGGGAGCGGCTCTTGTATACAGAATATAGGATTTGGGGAGCGGCCCTTGTATTCAGAATATAGGATTTGGGGAGCGGCCCTTATATGCAGAATATAGGATTTGGGGAGCGGTCCTTGTATTCAGAATATAGGATTTGGGGAGCGGCCCTTGTATTCAGAATATAGGATTTGGGGAGCGGCCCTTATATGCAGAATATAGGATTTGGGGAGCGGTCCTTGTATTCAGAATATAGGATTTGGGGAGCGGTCCTTGTATTCAGAATATAGGATTTGGGGAGCGGCCCTTGTATTCAGAATATAGGATTTGGGGAGCGGTCCTTGTATTCAGAATATAGGATTTGGGCAGTGGCCCTTGTATACAGAATATAGGATTTTGGGAGCGGTCCTTGTATTCAGAATATAGGATTTGGGGAGCGGTCCTTGTATTCAGAATATAGGGTTTGGGGAGCGGTCCTTGTATTCAGAATATAGGATTTGGGGAGCGGCTCTTGTATTCAGAATATAGGATTTGGGGAGCGGCTCTTGTATACAGAATATAGGATTTGGGGAGCGGCCCATATTGACTTGTGAAGAAGCCATTGCATGGAGGATCACCCCAGTGTATCGGTCATTCTTTAGTATGTACAGTTCTAAGTGATGCAACCAGGGTACATGATGGTCACACAGATACACCAATAGTCCTAATTAAAGGCCCCCACACTATGCTAATCCCCTTATTGAAGGGGAATGTCCTGACGTCAGACGAGCAGAGACAAATAGTACTTTGGTCTGCCCTCACCTCTCCACTTGACTCTTCTTTGGTCGGGAGTTTTACGATGTCTTGACCTCTATTTGTCTGTTCACCTGTTTTTAGCCTTTTCGTGGTTTTGGCACAGTAGGTGGCGCTGTTCTTATTAGGCTCTTGTGAAGTATTTCCAGTTTTGACTTCTATCGCCCTGTAGCCCTGAGATGGCCCTTGTTGGAGATTGTAGACCGGACACACTGACGTGTTCGATCTTTATGCCTAAACTATTAATATAATAATTTTAGCAATTTATTTTTCCACATTGTAGTTTTCTTTCTGATTGCTGAGCCTCATATCAGACTGAGACCTCCTGTTGTATAGAGGTGACTTCTTATCAGTACTGTCATTATTAATATAAAAAAATGGAAAAAGTAGCATTTGTGAAATAAGGCAGGAGTCCAGAATATCTTTAACCCCTTAATGACCGCCAATACGTCTTTTAACTGACCTGAGATATAAGAGAATAGCCTCCCCATACAGCTGACAATCCAGCAGCTGTCGGCTGTCCACTATAGCTGACAACTTGCTGCATCAGCCACAATCAGTGTTTGCACCATCCATATCTGTTTAACCCCTTAGATGCTGCTGTCAATAGTGACTATATCATTATATATGGTTAACAGAGTGTGGGGGCTTCCTCTTTATCCAAACTGGTGCCCTCAGATCATGATTTTGTGTTCCTGATGTTTGCGATGGCAATTCACAACCAAATAGCGGCCTTACACTCTGTCAGCTCTAGTAATCGGTTCAGAAGGTAGAGGCATTTAGGTGGTAAAAATACACATTTTCATCTCTGTCATACCACTTTCCATTAATTCCTGTAAAGCACCTGAAGGGTTAATAAACTACCTGACTGCAGTTTTCTATATGTCTAGAGGTGCTGTTTTTAAAATGGTATCACGTTTGGGGGTTTCCCAATATTATGGGACCCCTAAAGCCACTTCCAACATGGATAAGTCCCTAAAAAAATAAATTTTGTTAATTTCCTTGAAAAAATGAAAAATTACTGCTACATTTTTAAACCTCCTAAAATGCTAACAAAATAAAATAACATTTAAAAAATGGTGCTGATGTAAAGCAGACATGTGGGAAATGTTATTTATCAATGGTTTGCCGTGGTATGACCATCTGGATTAAAGGGATAATAATTCAAATTTAGAAAATTGCTAGTTTTTTAACATTTTTCTCAAATTTTTTATATTTTTTGTAAATAAACACAAAACATATTGATCTAAATTTACCATTATCATAAAGTATATTGTGTCACGACAAAACAGTCTCAAAATCAGTGGGATTTGTTGAAGCTCCAGAGTCATCACCACATAAAGTGACACTGGTCAGATTTAAAAAATTTGGCTCCGTCAGTAAGGGGTTAAACCTTTGTATAAGGACCCACGCTTGTACAGGGCAATGTGTTTCATCATCAGTTTGCTGCCTTCACTAGGTCAGTGTGAACACGGGACTGAGGCATCAGATGCTGAAATGCGTTGCCCTGTGCCCTGATAATAGGGTATGAAGATAATTTGGGCTCCTGCCTTACTGTATCGGGTCTAATTTATCCCACTGATGTTATTATTTATTTTGGAATTTCATGCAGCACAGGTGCCTATGCCCAGCTGACTTAATGGCAGCAGCAGGCAGTACCCTACTATCAGCGCAGTCTGCATCATGGAGCGTCCTGTGTCTCCTTGTTTTCCATGGTGTGTGGCACATGTCAGGGGAGGGACATTTACATGAAGCAATCTGATGAATTATCTATTTAATCTGTGTCCTTTGCAGTCAGAATATCCTTTATACCCTTCAGTGAATCTTGCCAACAGCGACTATTTGGATAAGATCCTATAAGGGTGGAAACGTTATGTTCTTGTCGCTGCACCGTTTTCTCTATCCCTGCACCTGAATTGTGTTATTGCTGCATCCGTACAGTAACATTCTCACAAGCATCTATGGAGACTGTGCGATGATTGAGCATTACCACGGGGATTGCCAGCAGCTCTGAACTCGGCAGGCAAGAGTGCCCGCCACACTACCCATCGATTGTGTTATTTGGCTGCAGGATTTTGCCAGTAATGCCACAATATTGCCAACAAAATTGTTCACGCAATATCCAGTGTTACATGATTTCTCCCACTGTTTATGGCCGTGGTTAAGGGTGCTTATTTCTTAGCACCGTTACAAAGTGGCGCTGAGCAATAAGGGTACAGCGCCCCCCAGCATCGGAAAATGTCCAGAGTCTTGGCTGACATGAGTAGCTGAGACCCTGGAGAACATGATCGGGTCCAGTTTTCATGGTCCTCTGTCATGTGATCGCTCTTATACACCGATTAATGGCAATCTCAAAAGAAAAGGTCCCGATTTAAAATTCATTTCTCTCCTCTGAAATGATCTACCAACCTCTGCCGTCCCCGGTCCCTCCTGCTCCACCCCTGCGTCAGCTTCCTGGAAAAAAATCGTGGGCGCAGTGCGCCTGCCGAGATCTGCCGGCCACTACCCGGCAACAACGGGGAATTTGTCCTATTGGTTCCTTTTGATTACTGTGATAGACCCTGTCTCAGTGATCAAAATAATAGTAAATCAAATCTCCCTTTGTCAACCCCTTAGTAAGATAAAAATAATAAAATATTTTTTTTTATTTTTTTTCCATTCTTTGCAGTTATGGTTGTGTTAGGGTTGGAGTTAGAATTAGGCATTTTTCCAAAGTAAAAAAAAAAAAATTATGTGACGGCTAGTGTTGAACCCAAGTCCTCGCTACTTGAGTTTGGTCGGGTGCTCGGGTATGCATGTTTTTTTTGGGTGTCTTAGCAGCTGCAAAACATGTGGAGCAGGGACTCGAGCAATCAGTGGGATCCATTGCAGAGTTATTACCTCATAAAGTGACCCTGGTCAGAATTGGAAAATTTGGCCTGGTTATTAAGGTCAACATTTTTGCGGGACAAGATGTAGTTTTGCATTACACCATTTTTATATCACTGGAGTCAGGGAAATTGTCAAAACAATTCTAAATGCAGTGAAATGGTGAACCCTTCCCCTGCAATTCTACATTATCCTTTGCATTTTATTTTAATTCTGTTCACTGTACAGTAAAAAATACCTGATTTCCAAATTTCCCAGGTCAGTATGATTATGTATAGTAAACATGTATAGGTTTTTTGTGCAGGGACTTGTCCTTTGTGTGGCCAGCTGATGCTTTTATTTATGCAGTTTTGGGGCACATACTATGGTTTGATCACTTCTTCTTGTATTTTTTTAGCAATATTGCAGCAACTAAAAAAACTAAATTCTGTTTTAATTTCTTATTCGTTTGCCTGTTGGCTTAATCAATGTTATGTTTTCATCGATTGGACTTTTCTGGATGCAGCAATACCAAATATTTATTCCGCGGGTGAGAGAAGCATTGAACACATCACCAATTTTTTAAGTAAATCTATTTCTAAAGCTGCTATTGACATTAAATTCTCATCAGAAGTCGATAATAACCCAACCAATCCACACAGGCAAATAAATTACCCAGAGATGTCCGTACGTTAAGTTATGTGTTATGATGAGAAATGCACAGAGATAAAGAATTGAGCAAATGAAGCCAGAGAGGTGTAAAAAGCCCTGGAAAGTCCTGACACTGGCTTAGAACTATCAGTAATTAGAAACCAGTCCTGACAAGTATATAGAGCAGTACCACAGTATATAGGGAATGTCACCATCTTCTATGACATACCGCCACGTGATGGGCTTCACGGGGTGTTCAGTCGGCCTAAGGCTGTTATAGTCGCCCATGGACTCCCTACAAATGCATCACAGGGGGACAGACGGGCGCCTGAACTGACATCTGGGCCATATCGCAGTGCTTAAATGCCGTTTTCATTGAATTACAGTGGCACTTAAGAGGTTGTCAGCATCGATTGGTGGGCATTTTGGAGGTTGTCAGCATCGATCGGTGGGCACTTAAGAGGTTGTCAGCATCAATCGGTGGCATTTAAGAGGTTGTCAGCATCGATCGGTGGGCATTTAAGAGGTTGTCAGCATCGATCGGTGGGCACTTAAGAGATTATCAGTATCGATCAGTGGCATTTAAGAGGTTATCGGCATCGATCGGTGGGCATTTAAGAGATCAGCATCGATCGGTGGGCATTTAAGAGGTTATCAGCATTGATCGATCGGTGGGCATTTAAGAGGTTATCAGTATCGATCAGTGGGCATTTAAGAGGTTATCGGCATCGATCGGTGGGCATTTAAGAGATCAGCATCGATCGGTGGGCATTTAAGAGGTTATCAGTATCGATCGGTGGGCATTTAAGAGGTTATCAGCATCGATCGGTGGGCACTTAAGAGGTTATCAGCATCGATCGGTGGGCACTTAAGAGGTTGTCTGCATCGATCGGTGGGCATTTAAGAGGTTGTCAGCATCGATCGGTGGATTCTTCAACGATCGCTGCTGCTAACGACAAATGCCAGCTAGGTAGTATAGTCGGCCTCTGCCCTGTGAGAAGCGGGTGCAGCTCCTGAGCCCTCTCCAAAGTCCCTGACATAGTCGGTTAGTGAATTAAGTTCTAACTTTTTTTATTTGCCTTTTTCTGAACTCCTCTCAGCTGATTTATGACCACAAACTCCATCGGAGCAGAGCTTAAGTTTCATGTGGTCCTAAATCAGCTGAGAGGAGCTCATGAAGAGACCAGAGTAACCTGACAGATTCTCAGTGAACTCATTCTGCAGTCAGCAATCCAGTACAGCAAACATAATATAGATGACTGGAAAGAGTGTACCGTAATGAAAATCAATTGAAAAAATAATTTTTAGCTCACAATGTATGCATTTAATATAAAATGAAAGTGTCCATATCCATTATAGATGCCCAAATATGTTATAACGTTAATAGTGAATGTAAAGGCAGATTTACCTGGAACCCTGGTCGATATTGGGGGGGAGATCTCTGAGCAAACAATCTACCTTATCCCAAAGCGAGGTTAGTTGTACATCATCTGCGCCATGTTTCTGGTTTTTGTACCTATTGGAACAGATTTTAGAAAGGAGTGCGGTTACCAGTTGTTGTAAAAGGTGCCATTGTTTTTTAGCTGATATTTTGTGTACTATACATTAATCACAAGGTGTCATACTAATGATGGAGATAAAAAGCACACCCCTAGTGAGCCGGGGCGAGTCACATTATTCCATGCAAGCCATTTAATTTGGACACATTTCTTAATCTTGTGTCACTGTCGATTTGTGTGAGGTTCTCTTATACAATAGGTGCAATAATAATCTTAAAAACGTTAATCGGCACCAATGATCATCATAAAATTCCTTGTGGTGTTCTAAATCCCTCCTTACATTGTAGATGTTTTTCTATAGGATGATGACTGTAATCCACGTTTCCGGGCCTCCTCTGTCAGCGATGTGAGGGACGCGCTCAGATAAATAATCTCCTTCTTCTTCATCAGTTTTGTCATCCTTGTAGAAAGGTCACGTAACCAGCACGTTCTCTGGAAATGAATCCATTCCGCTGACTTGCGAGGGGCTGGAAATCTGACAGATGGAGGTAACTGCTCTCATCTTACTCAGTCTGGAGCTGGAAGCAGCAAACATGGGATCCAGATGTTGCCCCGAATTCGGCAATGTTTACATTCTTTGCAACTGTTGTGGAAAAATGATATAATGTAAAGTCCAGCAAAGGTGTTAAATGGGAAGAAACAGGCTTTCCTGCATACGTCTTACAAGTTTTATGCCATTTAGAGCGTGTTTGGTTTGGATAAGACTTTCTTCTCCGATCCGACATGGAAGAATCATTAGATGGTCAGTATATCTTCACTTGTATACATATATATACTATACCTGCACATTCTGCTACATCCAAGTAATGTTAGGCATACACCTATTCCAGTGGTGGTGAACCTATGGCACTCGTGCCAGAGGGAGCATGCAGAGCCCTCTGTTGTGAATTCTATTTTTGGGCTCCCTCTAGTGGTCACAAGCGGTACTGTGTAGTGTTGTCTTTCTGCAGGTTGGCTGCATCAGCTGGTTCGTTATCCTTGGTTGGTTTCCTATTTAGCTCACCTGGAGACTCAGTTCCTTGCCTGCTATCAATGTATTCAGTGCTCTTCAGATTCCTTGTGTCTACCTTGCTCCCAGTCTCTCCAAGACAAGCTAAGTTTTTGTTTGATCATTTTTTGATTATCAGTGTTCATTATGTTTTTAGTCCAGCTCGCTAAAATGTGATTTCCTCGCTTGCTGGTTGCTCTAGGGGACTGAGTTTCTCCCCCCACACCGTTAGTTGGTGTGGGGGTTCTTGAAATCTCAGAGTGGATATTTTGTAAGGGTTTTTTACTGACCGCATAGATTCCCTTTTCTATTTTCTGCTATCTAGTATTAGTGGGCCTCATTTGCTGAATCTGCTTTCACCCCTGTGTATGTGCCTTCCTCTTACCTCACTGTTATTATCTGTTGGGGGCTTCTATATCTTTGGGGATTATTTCTCTGGAGGCAAGAGAGGTCTTTTCTTTCTCTCTAGGGGTAGTTAGTTCCTCAGGCTGGCTCGGGACGTCTAGGATTTTTAGGCACGTTCACCGGCTACTTCTAGTGTGTTTGGATAGGTTCAGATTTGCGGTCAGTCCAGTTTGCCACCTCCCTAGAGCTTGTCCTATGTTTGTTACTTAGCTGGAGTAATTTGTGATCCTCAACCACTAAGGATCATAACAGCCCTCCCTGTGGGCACACACGCCTATGGCACTCGTGCCAGAGGGAGCATGCAGAGCCCTCCCTGTGGGCACACACGCCTATGGCACTCGTGCCAGAGGGAGCATGCAGAGCCCTCCCTGTGGGCACACGCGCCATCACCTCCGTTCTAGCGTCGCCACTGTCCTCTGCACGCACGCCGCTCCCACTGCGTGCGAGCTAAAGAGGGTGGCAGCAGCGCTAGTGCTGAGGTGATGGCGCGAGGGCTGAGGGTGGCAGCGGCAGTACTAGTGCTGAGGTGATGGCGCGAGGGCTGAGGGTGGCAGTGGCGGTACTAGTGCTGAGGTGATGGCATGAGGGCTGAGGGTGGCAGCGGCGGTACTAGTGCTGAGGTGATGGCGCGAGGGCTGAGGGTGGCAGCGGCAGTTATTAGTACTGAGGTGATGGCACGAGGGCTGAGGGTGGCAGCAGTGGTACTAGTGCTGAGGTGATGGCGCGAGGGCTGAGGGTGGCAGCGGCGGTTATTAGTATTGAGATGATGGCACGAGGGCTGAGGGTGGCAGCGGCGGTACTAGTGCTGAGGTGATGTCGCGAGGGCTGAGGGTAGCAGTGGCGGTATTAGTGCTGAGGTGATGGCTGAGGGTGGCACGGGGGTTACTAGTGCTGAGGTGATGGCGCGAGGGCTGAGGGTGGCAGCGGCGGTTATTAATACTGAGGTGATGGCACTAGGCTGAGGGTGGCAGCGGCGGTACTAGTGCTGAGGTGATGGCGCGAGGGCTGAGGGTGGCAGCGGCGGTTATTAGTACTGAGGTGATGGCACGAGGGCTGAGAGTGGCAGCGGCGGTACTAGTGCTGAGGTGATGGCACGAGAGCTGAGGGTGGCAGTGGCGGTATTAGTGCTGAGGTGATGGCTGAGGGTGGCAGCGGCGGTTACTAGTGCTGAGGTGATGGCGCGAGGGCTGAGGGTGGCAGCGGCGGTTATTAGTACTGAGGTGATGGCACGAGGGCTGAGGGTGGCAGCGGCGGTACTAGTGCTGAGGTGATGGCGCGAGGGCTGAGGGTAGCAGTGGCGGTATTAGTGCCGAGGTGATGGCTGAGGGTGGCAGCGGCGGTTACTAGCGCTGAGGTGATGGCGCGAGGGTTGAGGGTGGCAGGGGCGGTTACTAGTGCTGAGGTAATGGCGCGAGGGCTGAGGGTGGCAGCAGCAGTGTTAGTACTGAGGTGATGGCAGGAGGGCTGAGGGTGGCAGCGGCAGTACTAGTGCTGAGGAGATGGCACGTGTGCAGAGCACAGTGGCGGCGACGCTGATGCTGAGGGGATGGCGTGCGTGCCCACAGGTAGAACTGTAGTATCTACACACAGAAAAATAAGTTGCAGGGAAATAATTGCTCCAGATATTTAACTCCACGGGAAGCCTAAAAAAAGTCATTCCACCATTGTTATACACATGTGGGGTTTTGGGAGAGATTACTATCCAGTTCCAAGTGATAGAGACTGCCCTAACAGGCATCAGAGCAACATCCTTGGGAGTCCTAAACCGAGTCTTCTCTAATCCCTATACATGTTGTTGCTGCATTGTTGAAGTCTAACCACTAGTGTACGTAAACCAAATGGGATGCTACTTTAAGTAGTTGTACATATTATTTTGGGAGTTTTATTGTTTTAGTTCCATGATCTATGAAAAGGGTTGTAAAGCTATATAGACAGAACAAAGATGAGGTTAAAAACTCCCACTTGGGACATCATGTGGGCTGCAAGCAAGATATCCCCTATCGTAAATCCTGACTTCATACCTGTTGTGTAAGAGCAGTTCTCATTGTAGTAAGCTCTACTTTTAACCCGGAGCTTATTCGTTTGACTCCAGAGGGCAATATCAAACTTCATCTGCTTTAGGTTTCCTGATTAAACTGTATTTTTAGTGGAATGTTCTGTACAGGCTCATGAAATGCCCTTTTGATCCAGTGTTTAGCTTAAAGCGTACATGTCAAACTCTGTCTTGCAGGGGGAGCATATTTGGCTCATGATGGAGGGTGGGTCACCCTAGTATATTTGGCCCATGAAGCCAGGTGGGTCACTGCCCTGGTAACCCACCCAGCATCACACTTTCAACTATATGGCATTCTAGAGGCAGATACAGGTGAAAGCCATAATGGAGGAAGGAATGTCATCTGATGCTCCCTCTCCCATCATTCCCACTCCTCGTCTGGGGCCATAATACTGTATGGAGCACTATGTGGGGCCATTATACTGTATGGAGCACTATGTGGGGCCAATATTCTGTATGGAAGAATATATTATTTATTATTATAGCTCCATTTATTCCATGATGCTTTGCATATGAAAAGGGGTATACATAATAAAAAAACAAGTACAGTAATCTTAAACAATATAAGTCATGTTATTCTAAGATCTAGTAATTAACCCCTTAACGACTGCCGATACACCTTTTAACGACAGTTAAGGGTACTTATGCCACAGTGCCGCTTTTTAATGGCGCTGAGGAATAAGGGTATAGCGCCCCCCAGAGTCGGAATTTCTCCTGGGTCTCAGCTACCCCTTCCCCCCCGGTACCTCCGTTGTCCCTGCATCCGCCCATGAAGTCCCCCAGGCCTCCGGCGTCTTCTTCCGGGAGAAAATGGTGAGCACATGCACAGTGCACCCGCCAAGATCTGCCACCCGGAAACAATAGAACATTTTTCCTATTGTTTCATTTTGATCACTGTGGTAGACCCTATAACAGTGATCAAAATAAAAAAGAGTAAATCAAACCCCCCGTTATCACACCCTTAGCTAAAAATAATAAAATTAAAAAAAGAATTTCCATTAGGGTTAGAGTTGGGCTAAAGTCAGTTGGGCTAAAGTGAGGGTTAGGGTGTGTTGGGTTTACATTTAGGGTTCGGATTAGGGTTAGGGGTGTGTTAGGGTTAGGTTTGTGGTTAGGGTTATGGTTACGGTTTGGATTAGGGTTAGGGGTGTGTTGGGGTTAGGGTTGGTGTTAGAATTGGGGGCTTCCACTGTTTAGGGACATCAGCGGGTCTCCAAACGCAACATGGCGTCACCATTAATTCCAGCTAATTTTACGTTCAAAAAGTCAAACGGTGCTCCCTCCCTTCTTTGAGACGTGCCATGCATCCACACAGTGGTTTTCCCCCACATATGGGGTATCTGCGTAATCAGGAGAAATTGCATAACAAATTTTGTGGTCCATTTTCTCTTGATACCTTTGTGAAAATAAAAAAAAATTGGTTCCAAAGTAATTTTTTTGTGAAAAAAAAAAAATGTTAATTTTTTCCTTCCAAATTGCTTTAGTTCTCGTGAAGCACTTGAAGGGTTAATAAACTTTTTGAAATGTGGTTTTGCACCTTGAGGTGTGCAGTTTTTAGAATGGTGTCACTTTTGGGTATTTTCTGTTATATTGACCCCCAAACTCACTTCAAATGTGAGGTGGTCCGTAAAAAAAATGGTTTTGTAAATTTTGTTGGAAAAATTAGAAATCTCTGCTGGTCAACTTTTAACCGTTGTAACGTCGTAACAAAAAAAAATTGTTTCCAAAATTGTGCTGATGTAAAGTAGACATGTGGGAAATGTTATTTGTTAACTATTTTGTGTGACAACACTCTATGGTTTAACAGTACAAAAATTAAAAGTTTCAACATTTTTGCAAAAATTTCCGTTTTTTTTCCCATAAATAAATGCAAGTTATAGTGAAGAAATTTTACCACTAACATGAATTACAATATGTCACGAAAAAACTGTCTCAGAATCAGTGGGATACGTTGAAGCGTTCAAGAGTTATAACCTCATAAAGTGACAGTGGTCAGAATTGTAAAAATTGGCCCGGTCATTAAGTGCCAAATTGGCTCTGTCACTAAGGGGTTAAAATATATTTTGTTCCTGCAACAACCCCTTTAAGTTTGTTTCCATATGAAAAGCTTCATTGTTTTATTTGATGATGAGGAAAAACTTCCTCAATTGCAGACTTTTTTTTAATAAATACCAAGGTTGGGCCCAACTTTGTCCAAGCTTTTAATTTTGACTCTGTGTATTTGAGTTTGACCTCCTTGGCTTGCAGAGGTTATTCTCATCATGGTAAAGGGTTAAAATTGCAAAACAATTGTAAAAACAAACAACTTTGCAATTTTATTTTTGATTAAGGGTATGTTTCCACGGTCAGGAAACGCTGCTTGTTTGACGCTGCGCAGAGCTGCAGCGTCAAACAAGCAGCGTCCAGATGTTCCAGCATAGTGGAGGGGATTTTATGAAATCCCGTCTCCACTATGCGTGGAAACCCGCACGCGGCGGCCCTGCGACTCCGGACATGCTGCGCGTCTTTTCAGATCGCAGCATGTCCGTACACCTTGCGGGGACGCAGCGTCCCCGCAAGGCATATCACAGGGCCCTATGGGACAGAGCGATCATCCCGGATGTGAAGAGTTAACACATCCGGCATGATTGCGTCCCAGAAAGGGGGCGGGGCTTAGCGCCGAGCGGCTTCGCCGCTGCGGCGATACCGCCGGCCATCCTGAACGTGGAGACATAGCCTAAGAATCCTCACCGTTCTGCAGAACAGACGTCCACTGCAGTTGGTGGCGGGATCTTAGCTTGGAGTGCAGCGCTTACAAGCCCTTTGCTATAGACTCTATAGCGCGCTAATGTAGGAGTTGATTTGTTTGAAACTGAAACCTCAGTATTCAGGTTAAATTGCCGTGTTGGCACTTCGCAATAAATATGGGGGTTTTGGGCTGTAGTTTGGGCACTCGGCCTCTAAGTGGTTCGCCATCACTGACCATCCAGTATTCACATATAGAAGGTTATTCAGCTGCTTACTTTTCCTGGTTGAATGTTTGCAGCTGAAGCGATGGCCGGGGGACCACCACGGTGCAGGAAGACTACTGTACACAAGATGAGGTGCAAACAACAAAGGGTAGATTTATTGGAAGGCAAAGAACGAAGTGAATGAGGAAGATGCAAACAGGGGTGTACAATGGTAAAAGACAATTTACAAGAGTTATAAACGTTATCTTTCCCGTAAAATAGCACGGTGCTCCAACTATTACAGACTCAAAATAAGTCTAACCAGCAAATGTAAACAATAAACAAGTGATGATGCTACTCTACGTATAACCTCCCTGGCCTTTACTAAGCAGGCCACACGGCTCCCGTGTACTGACTATTGAAGCCTACACTAGGCCCTAACAGGTGCACCAAACAGGAACAAACTCACGGTGATGTTGGAGAATCAGCTCCAGTCCCAGGGGGGCCCCCAGCAGTCTAATATGGTGGTGCGCACGGCTTTCTTTCAGCTCTGTGAAACGTGGTCTTCTTGCTTCTGGATCCTAGGGATGTTCCTGGAAACTGTAAATCCCTTTCTCTGTATCTTCGTGGCTCTCTTGCAGCTATATCAGGACACAGTTCTTCTCTCTTTCAGCTATCAGCACAAAAAGTCCTCTCTGCTGCAGCCTCAGCTCACACACGCTGCTCCAGCTCCACACCTGCACTCTGCCAGACTAGTTAATCACACCGACTATTGCAGGGGAGAAGGAGAACATTCCATCACGCCAGACAAGGGGGTGCAGCCTCTTAAAGTGACAGCGTGTTCCTTACTGTCCATAACAGCACCACCCTCTTACACAGCCATAAAGGAATCAAAAGGAAGATATATTATTTATCAGGGTTGCAATTTGGGGCAAGAACATAAAGGAATTTAACAACTGTTAAAAAAAAAAAGGCTTGAACCACACATCCAGACATATACACGGATCTATTGCAGCTAAACATAAATGTACAGAACTGAACACAAGGTTTTTAGTTAGCATTCTGACGAGACTGTAGGAAGCCACTACCATTACCATCTCATGGCGAACCACTTAGAGGGTCCCTAGCCTTAAAAATGTAGCGCCTTGCACTGACCACTGCTGAGATGGCACCACACCAATAGGGGGAGCGACCCAGGTGCCCCACAACATTAAAGGAATTGTGTCAAACACTTGGCTGGTGAAGATTAAACACGAGTTTCAGATCTTGCAACCACCCGCACATTTCCCCATTTTTGCTGCAGTTATTACAGGATGCTTTACTAACCACCGCCCGCCATAACCAAACCCAAACGGGCCCATGTAATAGGACACATAGTTATGGCGGTGTCTCAAGAAGTTTGGATTTGTGTTCTCAACGTCTGCTTTAGTAGTGAATGGTCTGGAGGACATGTCCAATTTGTGTGTAGAAACCTTGTACTAGATTGTACAGAATCATTCACTCACATCCACCGTCCTTGCTTTAACTCTTTACCCTCCATCCATATCGGCTCCTCTGTCCTCTCCTCTCCTATGTATAGCACTCACACTCTTGTCACATTGCTAAATTGCACATCTCTATTCAGTCCCACCATCCAACACAATAGACGCTCTTACAAATCACTTAACCATCTGCTCACTCTTTCTATCCAACTCCTTGTCGCAGGAGATATTTCTCCAACCCTGGCCCCTCATGTTATAGTAAGTCGAACCCCTCAACTGCTACACTCAGAAACCCCTCGAATCTCATTAATATTCCCTGCGTGCCTTCTGTCTCTTTTAATTTTGCCCTTTGGAATTCTGTTCAGTGTGTAATAAACTCTCCTTCTTCCATAACTTGTTCCTCTCTGATTCTCTTAACCTTCTGGCTCTTACTGAAACCTGGATCCAGCAGTCAGACACCACCGCTGCTGCTGCTCTTTCATATGGTGGACTACACTTCTCTCATACCCCAAGATCGTACAACAGAGCAGGTGGAGGCGTTGGTCTGCTCCAATCACCCAAATGTACCTTTCAGGTTATCCCTCAAGTACCGTCACTTGTCTTCTCTTCTTTTGAGGTCCATGCTGTCAGACTCTACATTCCCTTCTCCATGCGAGTGGTGGTGGTGTATTGTCCTCCAGGCCCCTCCCATCAGTTCCTGGATCACTTTGCCACCTGGCTTCCACACTTTCTCTTCGGTGACATCCCCACCCTCATCATGGGAGACTTCAACATCCCCATTGCTTTTCCACTCTCTCTCTCTGCTACTGACCTTTTATCTCTAACCTCCTCCTTTGGCCTTTCACAGCTTACTAACTCTCCTACTCATGAAGACGGAAATTCCCTCAACTTGGTCTTCTCCCGACTTTGCTCATTGTATAATTTTACAAACTCCCCTTTCCCGCTCTCTGACCACAACCTTCTTTCATTCTTGGTTAAGAACTGCCATCCCGCTCAGGTCACCCCTAGTTTCCACACTTATAGAAATATACAGGCCGTTAACACCCAGAAACCTATGAAGAACTTGCAGTCAACATTGGCCCCTATCTCCTCCCTCTCATGTCCTGATTCTGCACTGAAGTATTACAACAAAACCCTGCAAAGTGCCCTGGATGAAACTGCACCTTCTATATACAGAACAATACGGCACAGACAGCAACAACCCTAGCACACGCTCCAAACACGTTTCCTGCAGCAGTGCTCCAGGTCTGCCGAACGTCTGTGGAGAAATTCTAATCTACCCGAAGATTTCATCCATTATAAGTTTATGCTTAAAACATACAACTCTGCCCTTCACCTCTCCAAACAAACCTGTTTCAACACCCTCATCACCTCACTGTCCAATAACCCTAAACATCTCTGACACGTTTCATTTCCTACTCAATCCAAGAGTGCAGGCCCCAACCAAAGATCTCCGTGTTGACGATCTGGCCATTTACTTCAAATAAAAAATTGACCATATCCGACAGGAAATTCTCCCAATCCCTTCATACCATGCACTGTCCTCCCTCCCCCACTGCATCTCGTTCACTCTCTGACTTTGAACCGGTCACGGAAGAAGAAGTAATCAGGCTCCTTGCATCTTCTCGCCCGACCACTTGCACCAGCGACCCCATTTCGTTGCATTTCCTCCAGTCCCTTTCCCCAGCTGTCACCACTCGCTTAACAAAAATATTCAACCTCTCTCTCTCTTCTGGTATCTTTCCCTCCTCATTTAAGCATGCCATCATACATCCATTACTTAAAAAACCATCCCTCGACCAAAACTGTGCCGCTAATTATAGACCTGTCTCTAATCTTCCCTTCATCTCTAAACTCCTCGAATGCCTGGTCCACTCCCATCTTATCCGCTATCTCTCAGATAACTCTCTTCTCGACCCTCTACAATCCGGTTTCCGCTCTTTTCACTCTACTGAAAATGCCCTCACTAAAATCTCTAATGACCTACTGACAGCTAAATCTAATGGTCACTACTGCACGCTAATTCTCTTGGATCTCTCCACAGCATTCGATACTGTGGATTATCAGCTCCTCCTCACTATGCTCCGCTCCATCGGCCTCAAGGACACCGTTCTCTCCTGGTTCTCCTCCTATCTCTTTGACCGCTCCTTCACTGTATCCTTTGCTGGTTCCTCCTCCTCTAACCTTCCCCTTACTGTTGGGGTTCCTCAAGGATCAGTCCTAGGCCCCCTCCTCTTCTCTTTGTATACTGCCCCTATTGGACAAGCAATCAGTAGATTTGGTTTCCAGTACCATCTCTATTCTGATGACACCCAATTATACACCTCCTCTCCTAACATCACGCCTGCCTATTTAGAAAACACCAGTGATTGTCTTACCGCTGTCTCTAACATCATGTCCTCCCTCTATCTGAAACTGAATTTGTCAAAAACTGAACTCCTCGTGTTTCCTCCCTCTACTAACCTACCTTTGCCTGACATTGCCATCTCTGTGTGTGGTTCCACCATTACTCCCCAGCAACATGCCTGCTGCCTTGGGGTCATACTTGATTCTGAGCTTTCCTTCACCCCCCACATCTGATCACTGGCTCGTTCTTGTTATCTGCATCTCAAATACATTTCTAGAATTCGCCCTTTTCTTACTTTCGACTCTGCAAAAACTCTTACTGTTCCACTTATTTATTCTCGTCTGGACTATTGTAACTCTCTACTAATCGGCCTCCCTGTTACCAAACTCTCCCCGCTCCAATCTGTCCTGAATGCTGCTGCCAGAATCATATTCCTCACCAACCGTTACACCGATGCCTCAACCCTCTGCCAGTCATTACACTGGCTACCCATCCACTCCAGAATCCAGTACAAAACTATTACCCTCATCCACAAAGCACTCCATGGCTCAGCACCACCCTACATCTCCTCACTGGTCTCCGTCTACCACCCTACCCGTGCCCTCCGTTCTGCTAATGACCTGAGGTTAGCATCCTCAATAATCAGAACCTCCCACTCCCGTCTCCAAGACTTTTCACGTGCTGCGCCAATTCTTTGGAATGCACTACCCAGGTTAATACGATTAATCCCCAGTTTTAAGTGTGCCCTAAAAACGCATTTGTTCAGACTAGCCTACCGCCTAGCCTAACCTAACTATCCCTGTGTGGGCCATTCAAAATTTTTACCATAACATGGTTCCATGTTGAAACTGAACTGTCCAATCTGATTGGTTGCATAGGGTAACTTTGTTTCCTTTGTAATAGTTATGATTAACCCCCGCCCCCCTCAATGTGAACCTGATCTTATTGCTTTATGAGACTGGGGACTGTGTAGATTTTTTTTTCCTCTCTTTTTATCTACAATGAAAAGTCAAGTGGGTCCGAGGTGGGGAAACCTCAATACAAGCAGATGTTTTTCATTCTAGAAAATGGATTAACAAGATTCTCAGATTCAATGCAGCTGCGGCCAGGGAGACAGTTTGATGTTCATCTGGTCACACTTGTACAACAAGCACAACTATTACACCGTAAAACTGCTCTCTGTATCACTTGCTAACACAAAGCGCTTTTATACAACACCATTGAGAAAGATGCACCCCCACCGTCCCAAGTCTGCAAACCTGACCCCTCTAAACACTACCTAGAGACATGTAACTTACACCAATGGCAGCCGAGCCCGCTCTCCACTCGTAATGCCATTAATCACGGCTCCATCTACACTTGGCAACCTGAGAGCACAGATATCAATCCTGAAAATGGCTACATGCGATTATTTGTTAGTACAAGATGAGAATGAAGGACTGTATCCCCCCATCTTTATGCAGCGCCATATGTGCGATATCTCTGCTTATGGTTTTGATAAGCACATATGGAGGACCAGACAAGTCTGTAAAAAAGCTGTTTGATGATGCAGACCTTGTAAACATGTTGTTTTTCACCTTTTCCATTAAAGAAGATTCACAAGTGTGGACTGTAAATCGGTGGCAGGTTTATGTGGTGCGGTAGATTACATTACCCAGCACTGGACAGCCATGAAAACACTCCTTGACCACATGGGATTGTGGGCACAAGAAGCGCTGATATGTTCTTCTTTAACCATTGACACAATTGACAAGAAGTAACAGGATGACATCTCTGCTGCTGCAAGCACATAGGGTGAAGAATGACTGCCACTTACATTGGAGTCAGTTCTTGAAAGGCCTAAATTCGGAAAAAAATCTCCAAAACGTTTCTCCAAGCCTATAGAGAATGTATCATCAGAAATTGACCTTCTGTTGAAATAATTTTATTATGTTAAACGTTTGGGGAAAAAATAGAAAATTTAATTATAAACTAAATTAAAACTCCTCCCCTCCCCCGCTGGCAGAGAGCACGATCACATCACTCTCCCATAGTCTGGAGATTATTAATAACTTCTATCATGTATGGTCTATGTGGCTACTGTAAAGCAAATCTAAGCAAGATGGCCGGCATATAAGAGTATGTGCCCAGGGTCAGGAATTGGCAGCATGTGTGAAAGCAGCCTAACAATGACAGTATAGTAAAAGAGAATAAGCGTCTACAACCAGAAACAAAAAAAACTATTAGAAATAAATGAGTCACGTGTTGATTTATTATTAGAAACAATACTGATGATGCATTTTCTTTAGCAATATTGATGATACATTTTCATTTTTAGTCACAATTATTAAAAAAATTGTAATTTAAGCAAATTTTTTTTGTCATTGTGTAAAATCACTTTACGGTATCCAGAGAGATTCAAATCCCAAAATATTAAAAGGTCTAGCATAGGGTGGGGGATGGGGCACAAAGTCAAATAGGTACAAGTCCAACTGTTGTGATCATCAGTCACTAGAACAAAATGGCAATGATGCTGTCCGCTTACTAGCATCACGTCTCCAGCAAAGCCGTCATATTGTAAGGTTATTATAGTCAGTGGCTGACTCTGCACCACCTGGAGAAAGGGGATCCGAGCTGACTGGAGCTATTGCCTTTTGCTTGTTCTTGGCAATGGTGGAGTTCCGAGCATTCAGACCTTTTGCAATAATAGATTTATCATCTGTCTTGTATATAGTTGAAATCTGTAATTTATAGGACAGCCCCTTTCATAATGCCCAGTGACATGTATACGGTAGGTATACTGTATATTGGAAAGCCTAGAGTTTCAGAAAATTAAATTATAGTTAACAGAAAACTATTCTGCAGGAACGTCCAGACCCTGTACAGCCCTTTTTGCGCAGGCATTGATTTGCAAATGTCCATTATTGAGGGCGAGGGGAGGAACTTTAGCAAGTACATGGACCCCCCTGATCCCTCATTTGGGGTTTACTATGTATATCATATTGAATGTATATGGAGATTACCATTACAGAGTTGGGGAGTTTGCATTTTAACCTGAATTATATAAATTCAGAGGAAAGTTCTGACATTTACACAATGAATTCATGTTGTCCAGGAATCAGAGAACTATTACAGTTACCAAAGAGGAATGAAAACAGGACGTCGCATACATTTTCCACATGTTTATTTTACATTCAGAAGAACAAACCCAAACCTATTTACTATATGACAATGGGAGGAAATGGCACAGAAACCCTGCACCAAGCGGCGCAATAAACAGAATTAGGATTTCAGATTGTCCCAGTCTTAAATATAAATTTGCAGCCAACGAGGGTTTCATTCTGTGTAGAGCAGATGCAAAGGTAAAGTAATCTGTTCCATCATTTGTGGCACCGATTAGATCCAATCCTCTTTCGGCAGCTGAAGTAATGGGTTTCACACTAGAAAAGAAAAAAGTGAAACAAATAAATTCCTGTGTATTGTATCTAAAGTTACATCTACAGATGTTGCTGAACATTTAAAATGTGTATTTCAAGTCAAATTTTAGGGTCATCGCAAGCTAAAAAAATAAGATCTCAAAGAACCAAACATTAACTAAATGAGCTAACAGAAGATTCTTTGGGCATTGGCTCTGCACTGAGTTCACACGAGTGGTGATTTCTGACAGCCAATATTCCATCATCTAAATAAAGATTAAAGGACTATATCCCATTAATAGAAAGTAATTTACAGTGTAAAAGGTGCCTTATTTGTATGTGCTGTTTTGAGTCGTCTCTGGGTAGAGTTGGTCTCCTTCATCTCGCAGCTAATATTATAGTCCCTTATAGTTGTACGAGTCTTCTCTGTTATGCTGCAATTTACTGCATGGACTCGGCTCCTTTTCTGACAATTAGGCAGAATTGGGGAACACTGTAAAAAAATAAAATGATGCAAAAAACTATGCTTTATCATCATAACGCCGAACAAAAAGTGCAATAAAATGCTATCAAAAAGACTAATGTAAATAAAAATGTTACAGCCAAAAACGTCATCTTGTCCTGCAAAAAACAAGCCCCCATACTGCTCAGTCAGCGGAAAAATTAAAAAAGTTATAGCGCTCAGAATAAAGCAATGCAAAAATAATTATTTTTTTCTATAGGAAAGTTTTTATTGTATAAAACCGCCAAAACAAAGAATGATATAAATGTGGTATCGCTGTAATCGTACTGACCCGAAGAATACAACTGCCTAATCAATTTTACCACACGAGGAATGGCATAAAAAGAAAAAAAAAATTCCTGAATTGCCAATTTTTGTTCATTCTGCCTCCCAAAAATCCAAATAGAAAGCGATTCAAAAAATGTCATGTGTCTGAAAATGGTACCAATAAAAACATCAACTCGTCCCGTAAAAAAGAAGCTGTCACATGACTGTCGGCAGAAATGTGGAAAACTTACAGCTGTCTAAATAAGGGGATGCAAAAACTACTTTTTGCAATAAAAAGCATCTTTTTGTGTGTGACTGCTGCTAAACATAAAAATGTAAATCTGGTATCACTGTAATCGCACCGACCTAAAGAATAAAGTTGTCTAATCCCTTATACCGCAGGAGGATGTTATGGACCTGGTGGTTAGGAGCACCCGGAATGACCTGATGAGTAAACTCAAAATCGGGACTAGCTCTGGGTAAGTGGGAACTGACCGCAAACCCTACTCCTATCACACACACTAGAAATAGCCGTGGAGCGTACCTAACTCTCCCTAGACGCCTCTTCACAGCCTAAGAGCTAACTACACCTAAAGATAGAAATAGAAGCCTTATCTTGCCTCAGAGAAATTCCCCAAAGGTAAAGGCAGACCCCCACATATATTGACTGTGAGTTAAGAGGAAAGTCACAAACACAGGAATGAAACAGGTTTTAGCAAAGGAGGCCAGATTTCACTAAATAGTCAGAGGATAGAAAAGGGAACTATGCGGTCAGCACAAAAGACTACAAAAACCACGCAGAGTAAGCAAAAAGACTCCCCACACCGACTCACGGTGTGAAGGTGCCACTCTGCACCCCAGAGCTTCCAGCTAGCAAGGGAATATCATGATAGCAAGCTGGACTAGAAATTAGCAATACTAAGAAAAATATTCAGGAAGCAGTAACAACAAATGAACTAGCAAAGACTTAGCTTCTGCTGGAGTAGACAGGTCCTCAGAGAAGTCCAAGAGAGATCTGAACCAATACTGAAACATTGACAGCTGGCATGAAGTAACGATCTGAGTGGAGTTAAATAGGGAAGCAGCATAGCAATAAACGAGAGCAGCTGATAAAGCCAACCTCAGTGACCAGCAGTTTCGCTCGAAGCCACCAGAGGGAGTCCAAGAGCAGAACCAACCAAAGTACCATTCATGACCACAGGAGGGAGTCCGAGAACGGAATTCACAACAGGAGGAATGGCGTAAAAAATAAAATCAATTCTTCACATTCTGTTGATTTGTTCATTCTGCCTTCCAAAGATTGCTATAAGGCTCGGCTCACATTTATCCTGCACTCTGTGCTTCGCTCTTATATCGGGGTTTGCGTGTAATTCTCTGAAGTGCAAGATTTAGATGGAACCCCCAGGGGAAGATTGAGGCACTGTGGAGGCTATAGGACCGGTGATCCGGCGGTGTCCGTCTTTTTAGGCGTTCATAAATGTGCAGTCGACCAGTTTTGTGCACTTTTGAAAAGAAGGACACCGCTGAACAGAGGCCAGATGGAGTCCAGTGTAACTCTGCTGCCTCATAGTGAACGGATCCATCAGGGATTTC
This sequence comes from Ranitomeya variabilis, assembly GCF_051348905.1. Classification (NCBI taxonomy): domain Eukaryota; kingdom Metazoa; phylum Chordata; class Amphibia; order Anura; family Dendrobatidae; genus Ranitomeya; species Ranitomeya variabilis. Next base: position 248,991,829 of record NC_135235.1, read on the forward strand.
ATCTGTGACATCAGAGATTTAAATGGAAACCTCAAAGTGCTCAGTGTAGAGTGCCGGATAAATGTGATCCTAAATGTTCTGTAAAATGTTCCCAATAAAAGCTTGAACTCCATTCCCAGTTAAACAAGACCCCACCCAGGCCAGTCATCTGTTAATGGTAATATAGAGAGCATCCACAATATTGGTATCCCTTCTGAGCCCCAGTGTGTCTAAACCACAAGTAGGGCCCATGTGTTTGGCATTTCTGTAGTGATGAGCACGCCTACTTTTCGGGTATAAGGTGGGCACTACCACGTGCTGGTCACTACAATGGCAGTTTGCCATTTTCACTCAGCAACTTCCACTAATGCTTGTTTCTGCAAAACGTCCATAGTGACAAAATCTTCAATACACATGTAGACAAATTCACAAAGGGGTAAAATTTCCAAAATGGGGTCACTTGAGTGGGGATTCTGCTTTTCTAGCACTTAGTGTCTCTGTGCTACCACCTCTTCAAAGAAGCGTACAGCCTGTAATGACCACACGGCTACCTCAACACCATCGAAGCTACTGCAACCCTCAACCTATTGTCTCCTTCCCCACCATCCTGTAGAATGTAAGCCCGCAAAGGCAGGGTCCTCTTCCCTCTGTACCAGTCTGTAATTGTTAGTTTGCCTACTGTAAGTGATATTTGTATTTTGATGTAACCCCTTCTCATGTACAGCACCATGGAATTAATGGTGCTATATAGATAAATAATAATAATAATAATGTAGTCCGCAAATTATTCAAGGAAAATCTGCGCTCCAGGAGGCAAATAGCGCTCTGTCCTTCCTGAGTCTCTCCGTATGGCTAAGCAGTACTGTACAGCCATGTATGAAGTATTTCTACATTCAGCAGAAATTGTGGGACAAAGTTTGGTGCCATTTTTAACTATTTCCCAGAATGAAAATGTAAAATCTGGAGCCAACACAAAATCTTGGTGTTAAAAATGTAATTATTTTTTCTTCACTACCCAATGGTATAAAATTCTGTGACACACCTGTGGTGTCAATATGATCACTGCACCGCTAGATGAATTCATTGAGAGGTGTTATTTGTAAAATGGGGTCACTTGTGGGGGGTTCTGCTGGTCTGGCACTTCACGAGTTCTTCCAATGTGACATGATAACTTCAAACCAGTACAGCTAAATCTGAACTTCAATATGGCTTCTTCCATTCTGAGCTTTGCACTGTGCCTCAAAAGTAGTTTTCGACCAGATATGGGGTATCGGTGTACTCAGGAGAAATTGCACAATAAAGTTTGGGTCCATTTTCTCCTTTTACCCTGCAAAATTTGGGGCTACATTTTTGAGTGAAAAAATGTGATTTGTTTTTTTATTTTCACACCTCAACATTATAAGTTTCTTTGAAGCACCTGGGGGTTGAAGGTGCTCAATACACATCTAGATAAGTTCCCTGAGGAATCTAGTTTGCAAAATGTTGTCACTTATGGGGGGTTTCCACTGTTTAGGCACATCAGGGGCTCTCCAAACACGACATGGCATGCACTAATTATTCCAGCAATTTTTGCATTCAAAAAGTCAAATGCCGCTAATTCTCTTCCGAGCTCTGCCGTGCGCCCAAACAGTGGTTTTCCCCCACATATGGGGTATCGGCATGCTCAGGAAAAATTGCACAACACATTTTATTGTCCATTTTCACCTGTTCCCCTTGTGAAAGTTGACAAAATTGGGTCAAAAGGAAAATTTTTATGAAAAAAATTAAATGTTTATTAATTCCTTCCATATTGCATTAATTCCTGTGAAGCACCTGAAGGGTTACTAAACTTTTGGAATGTAGTTTTGCGCACTCAGAATGGTGTCACTTTTGTATACTTTATGTCACATAGGCCCCTCAAAGTCACTTCAAATGTGAGGTGGTCCCTAAAAAAATGGTTTTGTAAATTGTGTTGTAAAAATTAGAAACCTATGGTCAACTTTTAACCGTTATAACTTCCTAACAAAAAAAATATATATATACCGTATGTTTTAAAAATTGTGCTGATGTAAAGTAGACACGTGGGAAATGTTATTTATTAACTATTTTGTGTTACTGTATATACTCGAGTATAAGCCGAGATTTTCAGCCCATTTTTTTAGGCTGACAGTTCCCCTCTCGGCTTATACACGAGTCATTGTCCCAGGGATTCGGAGGGGGAGCGGCAGGAGTGGCGGCTGTCACATCATACTCACCTGCTCCCGGCGCGGTCTCTGCACTTCCCTACTTCTCAGATGGCCTCCGGCAGCGGCAGCTTGTTCCTGTGTTCAGCGGTCATGTGGTACCGCTCATTAATGAACGCGACTCCACTCCCATAAGGGTGGAGCGCATATTCATGACTTTAATGAGCGGCACCAGTGACCGCTGAACACAGGAACAAGCTGCCGGCGCCGGAGGCCATCTCAGAAGCAGGGACGTGCAAACCGCGCCAGGAGGGTGAGAATAATAGGGGGAAGGTGAGCCATGCGATATTCACCTGTCCCCCGTTCCACCGCCAGGCTCTGTCTTCCGCGTCCTCTGGCTGTGACGTTCGGGTCAGAGGGCACAATGACGTGTTTAATGTGCGCCCTCTGCCTGAACAATCACTGCAGAGAGCCGGAAGACACAGCAGCATGTGGTGGTCGAACGGGGACAGGTGAATATCACAAGTGCCGGTGTCCTCGTCTGCTCAGGACAAGAGGCGAGTATGTCATTTTTTTTTTTAACTGCAGCAGCAGCATACGGGGCATATTATTATATGGAGCATCTTATGGGGCCATAATCGACCTTTATGCAGCATTATATGGGGCAAATGTTTCTATGGAGCATCTTATGGGGCCATAATCAGCATTTGTGCAGCATTATATGGGGCATATTTTTGTATGGAGCATCTTATGGGGCCCATCATAAACTTTATGGAGCATTATATGGGGTGTATTTTGTATGGAGCATTATATGGGGCTCCTGATTCAATATGGATATTTAAAAACACGTAACCTACTGATGTCTCAATTAATTTTACTTTTATTGGTATCTATTTTCTTTTTTTGATTTACCGGTAGTTGCTGCATTTCCCACCCTAGGCTTATACTCGAGTCATTGTTTTCCCAGTTTTTTGTGGCAAAATTAGGGGTCTTGGCTTATACTCGGGTCGGCTTATACTCGAGTACATACGGTATATGATTCTGTGGTTTAACAGCAAAAAAAATTAAAATTTAGAAAATTGCAAAATTTTGTAAAATTTTGCAACATTTCTGATTTTTTTCACAAATAAATGTAAGTCAAACCAAAGAAATTTTACCACTGTCATGAAGTACAATATGTCACGAGAAAACATTCTCAGAATCAGTGGGATCTGTTGAAGCGTTCCAGAGCTATCTTAACCCCTTTCTGACCTCGGACGGGATAGTACGTCCGAGGTCAGATACCGCGCTTTGATGCAGGGCTCTGGCGGTGAGCCCGCATCAAAACCAGGACATGTCAGCTGTTTTGAACAGCTGACATGTGCCCGCAATAGCGGCGGGTGAAATCGCGATTCACCCGCCGCTATTAACTAGTTAAATGCCGCTGTCAAACGCTGACAGCAGCATTTAACCGGCTCTTACAGCCGGGCGGCCGGAAATGAGCCCATTGCCGACCCCCGTCACATGATCGGCGGTCAGCGATGCTTCTACAGAGTAACCATAGAGGTCCTTGAGACCTCTATGGTTACTGATCCCGGATAGTTGTGAGCGCCACCCTGTGGTCGGCGCTCAAAGCACACCTGCAATTCTGCTGCATAGCAGCGATCTGATGATCGCTGCTATGTAGCAGAGCCAATCGCATTGTGTCAGCTTCTAGCCTCCCTTGGAGGCTATTGAAGCATGGCAAAAGTAAAAAAAAAAAGTAAAAAAAATGTGAAAAACAAATATATATATAAAAGTTTAAATCACCCCCTTTCGCCCCATTCAAAATAAATCAATAAAAAAAAAATAAAACCTACACATATTTGGTATCGCCGCGTTCAGAATCGCCCGATCTATCAATAAAAAAAAAGCATTAACCTGATCGCTAAACTGCGTACCAAGAAAAAAATTCGAAACGCCAGTATTAAGTTTTTTTGGTCGCCGCCACATTGCATTAAAATGCAATAACAGGCGATCAAAAGAACGTATCTGCACCAAAATGGTATCATTAAAAATGCCAGCTCGGCACGCAAAAAATAAGCCCTCAACCGACCCCAGATCACGAAAAATGGACACGCTACGGGTATTGGAATATGGCGCAATTTTTTTTATTTAGCAACGTTTGGATTTTTTTTTCACCACTTAGATAAAAAATAACCTTGTCATGTTAGGTGTCTATGAACTCGTAATGACCTGGAGAATCTTAATGGCAGGTCAGTTTTAGCATTTAGTGAACCTAGCAAAAAAGTAAAAAAAAAAACAAGTGTGGGATTGCACTTTTTTGCAATTTCACCGCACTTGGAATTTTTTTCCCGTTTTCTAGTACACCACATGCTAAAACCAATGATGTCGTTCAAAAGTACATCTCGGCCCACAAAAAATAAGCCCTCACATCGCCATATTGACGGAAAAATAAAAAAGTTATGGCTCTGGGAATGAGGGGAGCGAAAAATGAACACGGAAAAACGGAAAATCCCAAGGTCATGAAGGGGTTAATATAGCAGCGGAAGTTCACCGACTGCCATATTGGGACACCCAAGTGTTGGGTGTCTCAATATGGAAACTGCTGATGGTACCAGCCTCTTGCGTGGTACCACCAGCGGAACACCGTCGCACCACACACACACTGTATACGCTGTACGCACCACACACACACACACACTGTATATGCCATACACACCACACACACACACACTGTATACGCCGACCTCCAGGCCCGGCCACTGCCTTTATTGACCAATTCTCCACCTGGCTTCTTCACTTTCTCTCTGCTGACATTCCCACCATCATCATGGGTGACTTCAACATCCCCATTGATACTCTTCAGTCAACAGCCTCCAAACTTCTGTCCCTTACCTCATCCTTTGGACTTACTCAGTGGTCCTCCGCAGCCACCCACACAGACGGACATACATTAGACCTGGTATTCACCCGTCACTGCTTTCTATCTAACTTCACCACCTCCCTTCTCCCTCTATCCAACCACCATCTGCTCACCTTCTCATCCCTGTCCTCACCGGTCATCCATGTCCAGCAAAATGCGCACCCCCGCAGAAACCTTGCACACCTAGACACCCACACACTCTCTGACTCTATCCTACCACTAGCATCCCTATCCTCACTCCACGACACAGACAGTGCCACTGCTTTCTACAATGCCACTCTTGCATCAGCTATTGACACAGTTGCCCCTCTCGTCCATGGCAGAGTGCGACGTATCAATAGACAACCCTGGCACAATAACACCACTAAAAAGTTCCGGCAAGTGTCCAGGGTTGCAGAGCGGCATTGTAAGAAAACACACTTGCAAGACGACTTCACTGCATTCAAACATGCAACACTCGCTTTTAAATCTGCTCTCACCTCTGCTAAACAGGCCTACTTCACAACCCTCGTATCTTCCCTATCCTACAACCCCAAACAGTTATTCAAAACCTTTAACTCCCTCCTCCACCCCACACTGCCACCTCCAACCTCCCTCATCTCTGCTGAGGACTTTGCCACACACTTTAAAAATAAGATTGACCAGACAAGGCAAGTCTTCATTGTTCAACCACCACAACCCCTTTGTATACAAGACCAATGCCCAAACCCCATAACCTCCCTATCCAACATCACTGAAACGGGGGTTAATTGTCTCCTCTCCAAATCACACCTCACCACCTGTGCGCTCGACCCCATCCCATATCACCTCCTCCCCAACCTCACCACCACACTTATCCCATCCCTAACCCACCTCTTCAACCTATCACTATCTTCTGGCACCTTCCCTTCTGCTTTCAAACATGCCACAATCACGCCTATCCTTAAAAAGCCAACCCTCGATCCAACTGCTATGTCCAGCTATCGCCCAATATCACTGCTCCCATTCGCTTCCAAACCCCTGGAGCAGCACGTCCACTCTGAACTTTCCTCCCACCTCTCATCTAACTTGCTCTTTGACAATCTACAGTCTGGTTTCCACCCCCATCACTCAACTGAGACCGCCCTGACCAAAATCACTAACGACCTACTTACCGCCAAAGCTAATGGACAATACTCTGTACTCCTCCTTCTAGACCTGTCCTCTGCTTTTGACACAGTTGACCACTGCCTCCTACTACAGATCCTCTCCTCCTTTGGCATCAAAGACCTCGCCCTATCCTGGATCTCCTCGTACCTCTCCAACCGCACATTCAGCGTCTCCCACTCCCACACTACCTCCTCATCCCACCCTCTCTCAATTGGGAGTCCCCCAAGGCTCTGTTCTAGGACCCCTACTCTTCTCAATCTATACACTTGGCTTGGGACAACTCATAAAGTCCCATGGATTCCAGTACCACCTCTATGCTGATGACACTCAGATCTACCTCTCTGGCCCAGACGTCACCGCTCTGCTGTCCAGAATCCCAGAGTGCCTATCAGCCATATCCTCCTTCTTCTCCTCCTCTCGCTTCCTCAAACTCAATGTGGACAAATCTGAATTCATCATCTTTCCTCCATCCCATATATCTTCCTTACCTGACCTATCTATCGCAATCAATGACATCATGCTTTCCCCCGTACCAGAAGTCCACTGCCTCGGAGTAACCTTCAACTCTGCCCTGTCCTTCAAACCGCACATCCAAGCTCTCTCCACCTCCTGTCGCCTCCAGCTCAAAAATATCTCTAGAATCCGTCCTTTCCTCAACCATCAATATACTAAAATGCTTGTGCATGCCCTCATCATCTCCTACCTTGATTACTGTAACATCCTTTTCTGCGGCCTCCCTGCTAACACCCTTGCACCTCTTCAGTCCATCCTTAACTCGGCTGCCCGACTAATTCATCTCTCTCCTCGCTACTCCTCTGCTTCCCCCCTCTGCAAATCTCTTCACTGGCTCCCATTCCCTCAGCGTATCCAGTTCAAATTACTAATACTGACCTACAAAGCCATCCATAACCTGTCTCCTTCATATATCTCTGAACTAATCTCCCGATATCTTCCCTCACGTAATCTCCGGTCCTCCCAAGACCTCCTTCTCTCCTCCACACTTATCCGCTCCTCTCCCAACCGCCTCCAAGACTTCTCCCGAATATCCCCCATCCTCTGGAATTCTTTGCCCCAACACGTCCGACTATCAACCACATTCGGATCCTTCAGATGGAACCTGAAAACCCACCTCTTCAGGAAAGCCTACAGCCTGCACTGACCCTGCTGCCTCCCCATCACTACCGGAGATACTGCCTCACCAACACTGGAGCTCCTGCAACCCTCAACCTATTATCTCCTTCCCCATAATCCTGTAGAATATAAACCCGCAAGGGCAGGGTCCTCGCCCCTCTGTATCAGTCTGTCATTGTTAGTTTGCTTACTGTAAGTGATATCTGTAACTTGTATGTAACCCATTCTCATGTACAGCACCATGGAATCAATGGTGCTATAGAAATAATAATAATACGCCGTACGCACCACACACACACTGTATACGCCGTACACACCACACACACACACACACACACTGTATATGCCGTATGCACCACACACACACACATGGTATATGCCGTACGCACCACACACACACATGGTATATGCCGTATGCACCACACACACACTGTATATGCCGTATGCACCACACACACACACTGTATACGCCAAACGCACCACACACACACACACTGTATACGCCAAACGCACCACACACTGTATATGCCGTACGCACCACACACACACACACACTGTATACGCCAAACGCACCACACACTGTATATGCCGTACGCACCACACACACTGTATATGCCGTACGCACCACACACTGTATACGCCATACGCACCACACACACACTGTATATGCCGTACGCACCACACACTGTATACGCTGTACGCACCACACACACTGTATACACCGTACGCACCACACACACTGTATGTGCCGTACGCACCACACACACACTGTATATGCCATACGCACCACACACACACACAGGAGATGAAGTCCCCTCCACATCATGAGGAGCGGTGACGCAGAGCAGACCCCACCACTTGGCCGTACACATGTCTTTACTTGCCAGTAAGGCACCTTCAGGTTTTCCTGCACTAATTAATGTTACCTGCTGTGTTTATAGTGTTTTCTGCAGAGGTGGTATCTGACATCCATCCCAAGAGCTATGGCGAACACTGTATTCTTAGTGACCGCTGATGTCAGAGCCCTCTGCACTACATGGCAGTATATCTGAGAGGGCGTCTTGTGCATGGATAGCTGTATTACGTGGTTGGTCATATCCTGTAATACAGCGGGCATGTCTGACACATTTCTCTCTCTTAAGGTACCTTCACACTGAACAACTTAACAACGATAACGATAGCGATCCGTGACGTTGCAGCGTCCTGGATAGCGATATCGTTGTGTTTGACACGCAGCAGCGATCAGGATCCTGCTGTGATATCGTTGGTCGGAGCTAGAAGGCCAGCACCTTATTTTGTCGCTGGATCACCCGCTGACATCGCTGGATCGGTGTGTGTGACACCGATCCAGCGATGTCTTCACTGGTAACCAGGGTAAACATCGGGTTACTAAGCGCAGGGCCGCGCTTAGTAACCCGATATTTACCCTGGTTACCATTTTAAAAGTAAAAAAAACAAACAGTACATACTCACCTTCTGATGTCTGTCACGTCCCCCGGCGTCCGCGCTGCTGCTCAGAGCTTCCTGCACTGAATGTGTCAGTGCCGGCCGTAAAGCAGAGCACAGCGGTGACGTCACCGCTCTGCTTTAGGGCCGGCGCTTACACAGTGCAGGGAAGCGGACGCCGGGGGACGCGGCAGACACCGGAATGTAAGTATGTAGTGTTTGGGTTTTTTTACATTTACACTGGTAACCAGGGTAAACATCGGGTTACTAAGCGTGGCCCTGCGCTTAGTAACCCGATGTTTACCCTGGTTACCCGGGGACTTCGGCATCATTGGTCGCTGGAGAGCTGTCTGTGTGACAGCTCTCCAGCGACCACACAACGACGAAACAGCGACGCTGCAGCGATCGGCATCGTTGTCTATATCGCTGCAGTGTCGCTTAATGTGACGGTACCCTTATGACTGGCATACATGTTTTGCTCAATAAGTTGTAGGCTTCTTGAATGCATTTTGCTCTGCTTCCTTCTTATTCGCAATAGTCCTGCTGTGTTTTGTCTAGTGATGTACTCTATAATTAGAGGGGTGTTTGGTGGTGGTCCAAACTATGGGACCCTCCACCAATTGGAAGAGCAATATTTTTAAGTCTCCTGTTTGAACAGAGCTGCAGTTGGTGGGGGTCCCAATGGCCAGAGCCTCATCAATCGAGCGCTTTTAGATAAGAGATAAATTGTTATAACCAGAATTCCCTTTTAAGTAGCTTGGATTAAGACCAATTTACAACCATTGTGTAGTCCAGTTTGTAATTGGACTGAGCAGTGATGCTGTTGTGGACGGCAGGGAACCACTGAGACTAATGGATGTCTGTTACAGTTGAGAAAAAAGTATTTAGTCAGCCACCAATTGTGCAAGTTCTCCCACTTAAAAGATGAGAGGGGCCTGTAACGGACATCATAGGTAGACCACAACTACAAGAGTCAAAATGAGAAAACAAATCCAGAAAATCATCTTGTCAGATTTGGCAAGATTCATTTTGCAAATTATGGTGGAAAATAAGTACCGTATATACTCGTGTATAAGCCGAGATTTTCAGCACATTTTTTTGTGCTGAAAACACCCCTCTCGGCTTAGGCTAGTTTCACATTTGCGTTTAAAAACGCAGCGTTTAAAACGCAAACGCAGGTGGTGAAAAAAACGCATGTAAACGCGTGCAAACGCTGCGTTTTTTAGACGCATGCGTTTTCTCATGCGGTTAAAAAAAACGCGGCGTTTTGACGCGTTTACATGCGTTTTTTCCTGCGTTTGCGTTTTTGAAACGCATGCTGAGAAGTGTGTGACAGCTGCCAATCATCAAAATCATCTGGAAAACCCACTATAAATAGAAATAGCTAGGGGTAGGGTTAGGGTTAGGATCCCTAGGGTTAGGGTTAGGCGTAGGGTTAGGGTTAGGATCCCTAGGGTTAGGGTTAGGATCACTAGGGTTAGGGGTAGGGTTAGGGTTAGGGTTTGGATCCCTTTATCACCTCACCTTGATGGTGGGGGGTGGCTTATCAGTGTGTATTCTTGTTTTTTTCTATTGAAACGCATGCGTTTAAAATGCAACCAAACACATGTGCTTAAAAACGCATGCGTTTACATAGACAGCAATACGTTTTTTTTGCCGCAAAAAAACGCCTCTAGAAATTACTACATGTTGCATTTCTGCAACAAAACGCAAGCATAGAAACTACGCATGCGTCGTCAAACGCGGCAAAACGCATACAAAAAAAACGCATGCGTTTTTAATGTTAAATATAGGGAAAAAAACGCATGCGTTTTTTTGCGCTAAAACGCAGCGGCAAAAAACGCTGTGATTGGGGGTATAAATATACGGGGCGATGCAGCGCACATACATGCCACTATTTGAGGAAGCCATTATGGCGAAACGGCGCTGTCGGGGTCCCTGATGGACAAACAGGAAAGAACGCACACTTATGTGAGTAAAATAGGATTTCAGCTGCTATAGTTTAATTTAGATCTGTTTACACTCCTGCATCAGGCACTTTCAGCATATTCATTAGTGGCGGTGTATGCAGATGGACATATCGCCTTGAGAGGTGATAAGCTGTCATAGGCTTGGTATTTTGGTAACCATAATTCTTAGCACTATGCACTTTTTTGATTGAATTTTGGTTTCAGAAGCGCCTGTATATGTTGTTTTCAATAGTACAGTTATATGAAAAAGTTTGGGCACCCCTATTAATCTTAAGCTTAATGTTTTATAAAAATTGTTTTTTTTGCAACAGCTATTTCAGTTTCATATATCTAATAACTGTTGGACACAGTAATGTTTCTGCCTTGAAATGAGGTTTATTGTACTAACAGAAAATGTGCAATCTGCATTCAAACAAAATTTGACAGGTGCATAAGTATGGGCACCCTTATCATTTTCTTGTTTTAAATACTCCTACCTACTTTTTACTGACTTACTAAAGCACTTTTTTTGGTTTTGTAACCTCATTGAGCTTTGAACTTCATAGCTAGGTGTATGCAATCATGAGAAAAGCTACTTAAAGTGGCTACTTGCAAGTTGTTCTCCTGTTTGAATCTCCTCTGAAGAGTGGCATCATGGGCTCCTCAAAACAACTGTCAAATGATCTGAAAACAAAGATTATTCAACATAGTTGTTCAGGGGAAGGATACAAAAAGCTGTCTCAGAGATTTAACCTGTCAATTTCCACTGTGAGGAACATAGTAAGGAAATGGAAGAACACAGGTACAGTTCTTGTTAAGGCCAGAAGTGGCAGGCCAAGAAAAACATCAGAAAGGCAGAGAAGAAGAATGGTGAGATCAGTCAAGGACAATCCTCAGACCACCTCCAGAGAGCTGCAGCGTTAACTTGCTGCAGATGGTGTCACTGTGCATCGGTCAACTATACAACGCACTTTGCACAAGGAGAAGCTGTATGGGAGAGTGATGCGAAAGAAGCCGTTTCTGCAAGCAAGCCACAAACAGAGTCGGCTGAGGTATGCAAAAGCACATTTGGAGAAGCCAATTTCTTTTTGGAAGAAGGTCCTGTGGACTGATGAAACCAAGATTGAGTTGTTTGGTCATACAAAAAGGCATTATGCATGGCGGCAAAAAAACACAGTGCATTGTTTAGTTGACCGATGCACAGTGACACCATCTGCAGCAATTGATGCTGCAGCTCTCTGGAGGTGGTCTGAGGATTGTGCTTGACTGATCTCACCATTCTTCTTCTCTGCCTTTCTGATGTTTTTCTTGGCCTGCCACTTCTGGCCTTAACAAGAACTGTACCTGTGTTCTTCCATTTCCTTACTATGTTCCTCACAGTGGAAATTGACAGGTTAAATCTCTGAGACAGCTTTTTGTATCCTTCCCCTGAACAACTATGTTGAATAATCTTTGTTTTCAGATCATTTGACAGTTGTTTTGAGGAGCCCATGATGCCACTCTTCAGAGGAGATTCAAACAGGAGAACAACTTGCACGTGGCCACTTTAAGTAGCTTTTCTCATGATTGCATACACCTGGCTATGAAGTTCAAAGCTCAATGAGGTTACAAAACCAAAAAAAGTGCTTTAGTAAGTCAGTAAAAAGTAGGTAGGAGTATTTAAAACAAGAAAATGATAAGGGTGCCCATACTTATGCACCTGTCAAATTTTGTTTGAATGCAGATTGCACATTTTCTGTTAGTACAATAAACCTCATTTCAAGGCAGAAACATTACTGTGTCCAACAGTTATTAGATATATGAAACTGAAATAGCTGTTGCAAAAAAAAACAATTTTTATAAAACATTAAGCTTAAGATTAATAGGGGTGCCCAAACTTTTTCATATAACTGTACATGTATATGAAGTAGTTTTTTTATAAAACGCAATTATTGTGAATCGCTTCTGTCTCAGAGATAAGGTTATCTAGTAATATGCCCTGTTTATATATGCCACTTTATTGATTATAGGGCAGGTCCTTATACCTATAATATAAAAGCTTGAAGGTGTTCCAGTGTTATGCGGCTATATTCATTTCCTTTTTTCTTGTTGTTTTTCCATCAGTATTTTTTATGAATTTCCTTGCATTGTTTTTATATTAATGTTTAATAAAATTATCATGTTTTAAATATACCATATATGCTTATGCCTCTTTTTCACCTACAATTGGTTGGGTGTATGTGTATGAGTTTGTGTAATGAGTAGAATCTGCATTTCTCCCAACACTTGTTTTTCTTCTATTGTTCCTTCTTTACTACTGCTGTTTCTGGGCTCGGTTTTGTCTTTTCTTCACCACTGGTAGTGGTAAACCATTGACTATCCTTTTTTTATAACATTATTAGAAGGTTTGCATGAGAACTTGTAACTTATAGAGTGTCTTTTAACTGGGCTTCTTGAATCCTCAGTTTTCAGGATACTTCGGGCATTGTGCTTACAATGAGGATATCCTGAGATGAACAGGAACATTCAGAATATATAGATCATCCACTGCATCGCCCCTGGTTTTAAACAGACACAAAACCATCAAGGTTGATCCATACATAAAAAAGTGTCCCTACTGGAGATGGGCAGTTGTCAGTTGCTCTTCGTTGGAGCAGTCACACATTTACAATCTTTAGATCTATTCCGACTCTTCAAGGCAGTATGAGTCTCTAAATCCTTAGCCATCAATCCCTTAGATAACTGTATGATTGTTGTACTCACATGCGATGTGTCCTCAGATAGTGCCAACTTAGCCACACTGACTTGTAATAAGAGTCCAGGAGAAACAGAGTTGATTTTCTCTGAAATCTTGTATTTAAGTAGGTGGAAAGAGTAATCCAAACAGAGAAGTACACATGTATAGCCAAAAATGCCTACCGCAAACTGATAATGAGAAAGGAGGAGGAGCAAAGGCTAACATCATCAACTACAGCAGAGAAGAAGGGGCAAACTTCAAGGGACAGGGCTTCTTCCTAGCAACAGCAGAATGCAATGCATAACATCGAGAATACATGACAATTTGCTCCATTCATGGGACACAAGATCAGTGTGAATATAGAACGTTCAGTAACAAAAGGAGTCCAGTGCTCTGTCAGTAAAGCTTATTTATTACATTGTATGAGTTTAGCTGTCAGCGAATGGAAACACTCTTGACTTTTAGGAAATTATATCCTTTTGTGTTTTAGTCCATCTGACACATCTGAGGGGTTGTTACATGGAATCATGATGGGCAGTATTTTTTGAGGTATACCTATAACACCACAGATCTCTGTGCTGCACTACAGTCCGAATGTTTCTATCTGCACTGACACATTGTAACAACCTGCACATGTGAGCAAACCTAGGTCAGGACATGTGTTTAGCCTCCAAATGAAAGAACGTGTTTCAATTTACTGCAAAGAAAGTGGGATCCTGAAAATGGCCAGTAATAGATCTGTGAAGTCATAAATCTGCCAGACTTAGGATACAATACAATTGGAGATATTAAATAGAGAAATAAAAAAAAATATATCCGCTTTTGGTCTCGGTTGCGGATCAAACGTGTCCATTCAAATCAATGTGTCCATGAAAAAAACAGACCGGACTAGGGTGCTATCCGTATGACATCTGAATTATAGGTTGGTTTAGGTACATTGATGATGTACTTTTTATATGGCAGGGTCCGGTCGCTGAACTGCATGATTTTATGATGGGACTGAACCGCAACGGCTCCAACATACATCTCACTTATGTGTACCATCAGAAAGAGATTTTGTTTCTTGATGTTGCTCTTAAAGTGCAGGATAATGGTCTTATCCATACTGATCTATATCGAAAGGAGACTTCTGTCAATGTCCTACTACACGCATCCTCCTCACATCCGCCATCCACAATCAGATCCATACCAGTCAGACAGTTCCTCCGTGCTAGGAGGATATGCAGTACTGAGACTTTGAGAGAATGGCGGTGGATCTTGGGGACAGATTCTCTGATAGAGGTTATAGTAGAAGATGTATCAAACAGGGTTATCTAAGAGCCAAAAGGGCTTCTAGGGATGATCTGCTGGCGAACAGGAGGGGTGAAGCTGTGGTTAATCGGGAGAAAAAAGAGGGCGAGTTGAAATATATATCTACTTACAATCATAGATCGGACCTTATGAGATCATTTCTCGATTGCCACTGGTCTGTTCTTAAAACAGACCCTATCTTACAAAAATGCCTTCCGCAACGCCTTATGACAGCAAGAAGGAGTAACAATTTGAAGGATATACTAGTGAAGAGTCACTATGTCACTAAAATTCCTAACCCCTTCAAAGTACATACAAAGTGGGTTTCTACCCTTGCGTAGACTGCCTTGCGTGTAAAAATCTGAGGTGTGCTACATCCTTCACCTCATCTGATGGTTTGAGGGAATTTAAAATTAAAGATTATGTCACGTGCAATACTACTTTTGCAGTATATTATGTAGTTTGCCCTTGTGGACTCATTTACATTGGATTGACATCATGCGAATTACGGTTACGTATTCGCGAGCACGTGAGGGATATTGATGCCGCCCGGGATGTGGAGGATGTGAACACCTTAAAACCTATCCCAAAACATTTCTGCTTAAAACATAAATGCAATTCAGGAGGTCTTCGTGCGTGGGGGATTGATAAAATCCATGCTGGTATAAGGGGTGGCGACACAAGGCGAGTGCTTGCGCAGAGAGAATGCCGATGGATCATGACACTTGACACCATGACGCCGGCTGGTCTCAATGAGCAGTTGTTTTAGTTCTTATTTGTGATTAATTCCCCTTTGGTTTTTATTTTACGTTTTTTGTGTGTTTTTGTGTGTCTTTATATTTGTGTAGCCTTTTATTAATTTTATTATTATTTTTCTTCTTCTTATAGTTTATGTTTTCAGTTAATATTGATCAAGTACAGTCATGGCCAAAAGTATTCACACCCCTGCAATTCTGTCAGATAATACTCAGTTTCTTCCTGAAAATGATTGCAAACACAAATTCTTTGGTATTATTATCTTCATTTAATTTGTCTTAAATGAAAAGACACAAAAAGAATTGTCCTAAAGCCAAATTGAATATAATTCCACACCAAACATAAAAAAAGGGGGTGGACAAAAGTATTGGCACTGTTCAAAAAATCATGTGATGCTTCTCTAATTTGTGTAATTAACAGCACCTGTAACTTACCTGTGGCACCTAACAGGTGTTGGCAATAACTAAATCACACTTGCAGCCAGTTGACATGGATTAAAGTTGACTCAACCTCTGTCCTGTGTCCTTGTGTGTACCACATTGAGCATGGAGAAAAGAAAGAAGACCAAAGAACTGTCTGAGGACTTGAGAAACCAAATTGTGAGGAAGCATGAGCAATCTCAAGGCTACAAGTCCATCTCCAAAGACCTGAATGTTCCTGTGTCTACCGTGCGCAGTGTCATCAAGAAGTGTAAAGCCCATGGCACTGTGGCTAACCTCCCTAGATTTGAACGGAACAGAAAAATTGACAAGAGATTTCAATGCAAGATTGTGCGGATGTTGGATATAGAACCTCGACTAACATCCAAACAAGTTCAAGCTGCCCTGCAGTCCGAAGGTACAACAGTGTCAACCCGTACTATCCGTCGCCGTCTAAACGAAAAGGGACTGTATAGTAGGAGACCCAGGAAGACCCCACTTCTTACCCTGAGACATAAAAAAGCCATCCTGGAGTTTGCCAAAACTTACCTGAAAAAGCCTAAAACGTTTTGGAAGAATGTTCTCTGGTCAGATGAGACAAAGGTAGAGCTTTTGGGCAAAGGCATCAACATAGAGTTTACAGGAGAAAAAAAGAGGCATTCAAAGAAAAGAACACGGTTTCTACAGTCAAACATGGCGGAGGTTCCCTGATGTTTTGGGGTTGCTTTGCTGCCCCTGGCACTGGACTGCTTGACCGTGTGCATGGCATTATGAAGTCTGAAGACTACCAACAAATTTTGCAGCATAATGTAGGGCCCAGTGTGAGGAAGCTGGGTCTCCCTCAGAGGTCATGGGTCTTCCAGCAGGACAATGACCCAAAACACACTTCAAAAAGCCCTAGAAAATGGTTTGAGAGAAAGCACGGGAGACTTCTAAGGTGGCCAGCAATGAGTCCAGACCTGAATCCCATAGAACACCTGTGGAGAGATCTAAAAATGGCAGTTTGGAGAAGGCACCCTTCAAATATCAGGGACCTGGAGCAGTTTGCCAAAGAAGAATGGTCTAAAATTTCAGCAGAGCATTGTAAGAAACTCATTGATGGTTACCAGAAGCGTTTGGTCGCAGTTATTTTGGCTAAAGGTTGTGCAACCAAGTATTAGGCTGAGGGTGCCAATACTTTTGTCTGGCCCATTTTTGGAGTTTTGTGTGAAATGATCAATGTTTTGCTTTTTGCTTCATTCTCTTTTGTGTTTTTTTCATTTAAGACAAATTAAATGAAGATAACAATACAAAAGAATTTGTGTTTGCAATCATTTTCTGGAAGAAACTGAGTATTATCTGACAGAATTGCAGGGGTGTCAATACTTTTGGCCATGACTGTATCATATATATCCATGATATGTGACGTGATAGAAATCTGTGAGGACCATTCTGGAAGTGATGCGTCTTACATCAGAATCTAATTAATTTCTGTGGAATATTTAATGTTATATATTGTGGTTATCACATGATTTCACATATGTATTTTTAACTATTCTGTATAATCATATTCTGAATATTTATTGTATGTATCTGTATAATACTTTAATAATATATCACTGTATGGCACTTTTGCACTTTATTCTAATGTATTTATTGAATATAACTATTTTTGTTTATTGTTGGTGAATTTTGTCATGTATTTCCGATGTATGTTTGCATCTATACCTAGCTATTTTTGGAAAATCCTCTTTTGGTATCATTTCTGTGTCCAGGTACTCATGTCTGCGGTCAGTGCAGTCCGGAGCATTGCTGATGGCGCTGGGTGCTGACGTGTGCGGGTCAGCGATGTCATTGCGACGTCCTCCTGACCCGCACTACTTGTCAGGCTCTGCCGCAAGTGATGCAAGCACCGGCGCACAGATCCGGATACATGCGGATGGTCACATGGAAGTGAGGGTATTAATGGCGTTCCGGCAC
Source organism: Ranitomeya variabilis (assembly GCF_051348905.1). NCBI lineage: Eukaryota > Metazoa > Chordata > Amphibia > Anura > Dendrobatidae > Ranitomeya > Ranitomeya variabilis. The sequence goes on from NC_135235.1 coordinate 249,009,669, forward strand.
ACAATACACCACCGCACCTTGAGAAAGAAGCGAAACACGCGTCGGTGGCGGCGAGAAATGTGTCCTGATCTATTAACGCCATGGGTAAGCACGGATAAGAGCATGGGACCCTGGGTTGCAATGGCATAGTGCGCACAAAATTTTGGCCATTGGTATACATTGATTTCTACTACTCCCCAAACGCTGGGTGATTTCCCTGCGGCACTTGAGCACTTTACCCATTGGCAGTAACAATATTGGCAGTCAGGATACTATTGTCCTTGTTTTGATTGCCTGATCCTAGTCTGTTATTTATGTGTTATTTTGTTACTCTAATAAATTTATATTTTGTCTATTTTTGGACTGTGCTCCAATTTTTCTGATGCTGGACATCTGAATGGAACCTAAGTGTGGGGAAATTGCACCCACCCACTGCAGAACACTAGACGCTGGGCCATTATATTATGTATTGATGCGGTTTCCCTGATTAATCCTCGATTGAGGGCAGCGTATGACATGACTGCAATTTGTATCCTGAATACCAATTACATGTGTATTTAGATATACAACTTGTGGCAGAGTAAAGCAGATCCAGGGGGTCCCAAGATAACAAAGCCCAAACCAAATCATCTTCTAGCCATATGATGGGGTTTGACTTGCTAATCACTGGGTGGCTGACTACTGGATCCCTCAACAATTCCGAGAGCAGGGCTCTGCATCTCGGTCTTGAATGGAGCGTTGGCGTGCACACTCTGCCTCCAACCCACTCAATGTCAGTGGGACCACCAGAAATGGCCAAGTGCAGCTTTTGGCTTACTAAGCAATACCAAAAGCCATGAATGGAATAGAAGTTGAGCACGTGCATCTCTATTCCATTTAAGACACAACTGCAGAGCATCGATCCTTGATTAATGGGGATTGGTCCTTCAGCCATCAGCAACTTTGTTGTTTTAGTGCTAACAAAAACAATTGGCTCAATAATTATGTAGTGGATCAATCCCCTTGGACATTGGTATGGTAGCTCAGTGGTTAGCATTGTTGCTTTGCAGTGCTGGGGTCCTGGGTTCAAATCCCACCAAGGACAACATCTGCAAGGAGTTTCTATGTTCTCCCCGTGTTTGCGTAGGTTTCATCCCACATTTCAAAGACAAAGATAAGGAATGTAGATTGTGAGCCCCATTGGAGACGAGACAGCAATGAAAATGTCTGTAAAGCGCTGCGGAATATGATGGAGCTGTATAACAAAAGCAAAATAAGCGGAAAGTTTCAGAAGCCATCCCTAAGATAATTCTGCCTGGCCACATTTTTCACTCCTCACAGGAGGGATAAAGCTTTTGCGTTTTGTTACATTTTGTCCTGAACTTAAAAACTTTTTGGTTCAGATGGTGTCAAGTGTTCGTGGCTGTGTAACGCCGGCATCCCTGCTATCCTCCTGCCAGGGGCGCTGATATACTTACCACTATGGCCGCCCAGCTGCTCCGGGTCCCTCTGCGCCTCTTGTGTCCCTGGACCTGCACACGCTGCTCAGGTCTTTGGGCAACGAGCTTATGATGCTTCTTAAAGGGGAAGCATGCACTCCAGTTGTGTCCCAGCCAATAGCTGGGAGGCACTAAGGAATTAAGGCATCTTCCTCAGTGGGGAGTTGCCTGAGCAACTTCAGAGTTTAGTTTGTATTCAAGCTGCTTAGCGCTGTCAGTCCCAGTTCCTGCAACCTCTCCTGTTTCTCTGTACTAGAACTTGTCTAGTTAACCAAGCCCGTACTGGCTGTCCTGTCTTGTAGCCCAGAAGCCGCACTATCTGTACCACCACCAGTGGCCATCCTACCTTATTATTCAGAAGTCATACTATCTATACCTATACCAGTGGCTGTCCTATTTTATTATCCTGTAACTGCACTCTCTGAACCAGTACCCTGTCCTGCCTGGGATTCCGAATCTGAACCAGCATCCCTTACCCTAGGGGTCAGCTGCTACAGTACCAGACACTGGAGTTACCTGGTAGCTACCTGCAGCTCAAGCCTGATCTCACCACCAGAGGCTCCAATGAAAACCCAGTAGCCGCTTAGTGAAGCCCCTCCAGGGTAAGCCTGGCCAGTGGCGCACAGTTGGTCTACGATCCACCAGCGTGACAGATGGCAACCAGGTGAAGAGTGCAAAAACAAGTGTGTCAAGCATGGTGGTGGGAGTGTCATGGTTTGGGGCTGTATGAGTGCTGCCAGCTGTGGGGGGCTACAGTTCATGGAGGAAACCATGAATGCCACCATGTTCTGTGACATACTGAAGCAGAGCATGATTCCCTCTATTCGGAAACTATGCCACAGGGCAGTATCCAACATGATAATGACCCCAAACACACCTAAAAGACCACCACTGCCTTGTAAAGAAACAGTAAAGGTGCTGGACTGGCCAAGTATGTCTCCAGACCTAAACCCTATTGAGGAACTGTGGGGTATCCTCATATGGAAGGTGGAGGAGCGCAAGTTCTCCAACATCTACCAGCTCCAGAGAAGCTCTAGTGACCTCCATGCCCAAGAAAGCTAAGGCAAAAACTAATGGTGGCCACGCAAAATATTCACACATTTGGCATAATTTAGCCGTGCTCACTTCGGGGTGTACTCACTTTTGATGCCAGGGGTTTAGACATTTATGGCAGTGTGTTGAGTTATGTAGAGGGCACATGAAAATGACGCTGTTATTCAAGCAGTACACTAACTACTGTACATTGTATCAAAGTGTCATATCTTCAGTGTTGCCCCTTGAAAAGATAGAATATACAGTTAGGTCCATATACACTCACTGGCCACTTTATTAGGTACACCTGTCCAACTTCTGGTTAACACTTAATTTCTAATCAGCCAATCACATGGCGGCAACTCAGTGCATTTAGGCATGTAGACATGGTCAAGACAATCTCCTGCAGTTCAAACCGAGCATCAGTATGGGGAAGAAAGGTGATTTGAGTGCCTTTGAACGTGGCATGGTTGTTGGTGCCAGAAGGGCTGGTCTGAGTATTTCAGAAACTGCTGATCTACTGGGATTTTCACGCACAACCATCTCTAGGGTTTACAGAGAATGGTCCGAAAAAGAAAAAAAATCCAGTGAGCGGCAGTTCTGTGGGCGGAAATGCCTTGTTGATGCCAGAGGTCAGAGGAGAATGGGCAGACTGGTTCGAGCTGATAGAAAGGCAACAGTGACTCAAATCGCCACCCGTTACAACCAAGGTAGGCCTAAGAGCATCTCTGAACGCACAGTGCGTCGAACTTTGAGGCAGATGGGCTACAGCAGCAGAAGACCACACCGGGTACCACTCCTTTCAGCTAAGAACAGGAAACTGAGGCTACAATTTGTACAAGCTCATCGAAATTGGACAGTAGAAGATTGGAAAAACGTTGCTTGGTCTGATGAGTCTCGATTTCTGCTGCGACATTCGGATGGTAGGGTCAGAATTTGGCGTAAACAACATGAAAGCATGGATCCATCCTGCCTTGTATGGAGCATCTTTGGGATGTGCAGCCGACAAATCTGCGGCAACTGTGTGATGCCATCATGTCAATATGGACCAAAATCTCTGAGGAATGCTTCCAGCACCTTGTTGAATCTATGCCACGAAGAATTGAGGCAGTTCTGAAGGCAAAAGGGGGTCCAACCCGTTACTAGCATGGTGTACCTAATAAAGTGGCCGGTGAGTGTATATTTGGACAGAGACAACATTTTTCTCATTTTGGTTATAGACATTACCACAATTTAATTTTAAACAAAACAATTCAGATGCAGTTGAAGTTCAGACTTTTAGCTTTCATTTGAGGGTATCCATATTAAAATTGGATGAAGAGTTTAGGAGTTTCAGCTCCTTAACCTGTGCCACCCTGTTTTTTAAAGGGACCAAAAGTAATTGGACAATTGACTCCAAGGCTATTTCATGGACAGGTGTGGGCAATCCCTTCATTATGTCATTCTCAACTAAGCAGATAAAAGGCCTGGAGTTGATTTGAGGTGTGGTGCTTGCATTTGGAAGGTTTTCCTATGAAGTAAACATGCGGTCAAAAGTGCTCTCCATGAAGGTGAAACAAGCCATTCTTAAGCTGTGAAAACAGAGAAAAAACCCATCCGAGAAATTGCTACAATATTAGGAGTGGCAAAATGTACAGTTTGGTACATCCTGAGAAGGAAAGAAAGCACTGGTGATCTCATCAATGCAAAAAGACCTGGGCGCCCACGGAAGACAACAGTGGTGGGTGATCGCAGAATAATCTCCATGGTGAAGAGAAACCCCTTCACAACAGCCAACCAAGTGACCAACACTCTCCCGGAGGTCGGCGTATCAATATCCAAATCTATCATAAAGAGAAGACTGCATGAAAGTAAATACAGAGGGTTCACTGCACGGTGCAAACCACTCATAAGTGTCAAGAATAAAAAGGCTAGACTGGACTTTGCTAAAAAACATCTAAAAAAGCCAGCACAGTTCAGGAAGAACATTCTTTAGACAGATGAAACCAAGATCAACCTCTACCAGAATGATGGAAAGAGAAAAGTATGGCGAAGGCGTGGTACAGCTCATGATCCAAAGCATACCACATCATCTGTAAAACACTGCGGAGGCAGTGTGATGGCTTGGGCATGCATGGCTGCCAGTGGCACTGGGTCACTAGTGTTTATTGATGATGTGACACAGGACAGAAGCAGCCAAATGAATTCTGAGGTATTCAGAGCCATACTGTGTGCTCAGATCCAGCCAAATGCAGCCAAACTGGTTGGTCGTCGTTTCATACTACAGATGGACAATTGTTATGACCCCAATGGCGAGGGTCTCAGAGGAACAAGTAAGTCTGTGAAGTACAAAAATCCAGCTCATAGGGCAGTGGTAACTGGGTTGACCATATATCTACTCCTAACGCCAACACTAGAAGTAGCCGGGGAACATGCCTACGTTGGTCGCTAGATGTCTCGCGCCAGCCGGAGGACTAACTACCCCTAGAAGAGGAAAACAAAGACCTCTCTTGCCTCCAGAGAATAGACCCCAAAAGTTGGATACAAGCCCCCCACAAATAATAACGGTGAGGTAAGAGGAAATGACAAACACAGAGATGAACTAGGTTTAGCAAAGAGAGGCCCACTTACTAATAGCAGAATGTAGTAAGATAACTTATATGGTCAACAAAAACCCTATCAAAAATCCACACTGGAAATTCAAGAACCCCCGAACCGTCTAACGGCCTGGGGGGAGAACTCCAGCCTCCCTAGAGCTTCCAGCAAGGATAGGATACAGATTATGTACAAGCTGGACAAAAATGCAAACAAAAACAAATAGCAAAAAGCAAGAAAGCAGACTTAGCTTAATCTAGCAGGAACCAGGATCAGTAGACAAGAGCACAACAGATTAGCTCTGATTACAACATTGCCAGGCATTGAACTGAAGGTCCAGGGAGCTTATATAGCAACACCCCTGACCTAACGACCCAGGTGAGCATACAAGGGATGGCAGACATTCCCAGAGTCAAATCACTAGTAACCACTAGAGGGAGCCAAAAGGTAAATTCACAACAGTACCCCCCCCCCTTAGTGAGGGGTCACCGAACCCTCACCAAGACACCAGGGCGATCAGGATGAGCGGTGTGAAAGGCACGAACCAAATCGGCCGCATGCACATCAGAGGCGACCACCCAGGAATTATCCTCCTGACCATAGCCCTTCCACTTGACCAGGTACTGAAGCCTCCGCCTGGAGAGACGAGAATCTAAGATCTTCTCCACCACGTACTCCAACTCGCCCTCAACCAACACCGGAGCAGGAGGCTCAGCAGAAGGGACCACAGGCACAACGTACCGCCGCAACAAGGACCTATGAAATACGTTGTGAATGGCAAACGACACCGGAAGATCCAGGCGAAAGGATACAGGATTAAGGATTTCCAATATCTTGTAAGGACCAATGAAGCGAGGCTTAAATTTGGGAGAGGAGACCTTCATAGGAACAAATCGAGAAGACAGCCATACCAAATCCCCAACGCGAAGTCGGGGACCCACACTGCGGCGGCGGTTGGCAAAACGCTGAGCCTTCTCCTGTGACAACTTCAAGTTGTCCACCACATGACTCCAGATCCGCTGCAACCTATCCACCACAGAATCCACCCCAGGACAGTCAGAAGGCTCCACATGTCTCGAGGAAAAACGAGGATGGAAACCAGAGTTGCAGAAAAATGGCGAAACCAAGGTGGCGGAACTAGCCCGATTATTAAGGGCAAATTCAGCCAATGGCAAGAAGGTCACCCAATCATCCTGATCAGAAGAGACAAAACACCTCAAATAAGCCTCCAGAGTCTGATTAGTTCGCTCCGTTTGTCCTTTAGTCTGGGGATGAAAAGCGGACGAAAACGACAAATCAATGCCCATCCTACCACAAAAGGATCGCCAGAACCTGGAAACAAACTGGGATACTCTGTCCGACACAATATTCTCAGGAATGCCGTGCAAACGAACCACGTTCTGGAAGAACACAGGAACCAGATCAGAAGAGGAGGGCAGCTTAGGCAAAGGAACCAAATGGACCATCTTGGAGAAACGATCACATATCACCCAGATGACAGACATGCCCTGAGACACCGGAAGATCAGAAATGAAATCCATAGAGATGTGTGTCCAAGGTCTCTTCGGGACAGGCAAGGGCAAGAGCAACCCGCTGGCACGAGAACAGCAAGGCTTAGCTCGAGCACAAGTTCCACAGGACTGCACAAATGACCGCACATCCCTTGACAAGGAAGGCCACCAAAAGGACCTGGCCACCAGATCTCTGGTGCCAAAAATTCCCGGGTGCCCTGCCAACACTGAGGAATGAACCTCGGAAATGACTCTGCTGGTCCATTTAGCAGGCACAAACAATCTGTCAGATGGACAAGAGTCAGGCCTACCAGCCTGAAATCTCTGCAACACACGCCGCAGATCAGGAGAAATAGCTGACAAGATAACTCCTTCCTTAAGAATGACAGGTTCAGCGACTCCAGGAGCATCAGGCACAAAGCTCCTAGACAGAGCATCGGCCTTCACATTCTTAGAACCTGGTAAATACGAGACCACAAAGTCAAAACGGGAGAAAAACAATGACCAGCGGGCCTGTCTAGGATTCAGGCGTTTAGCAGACTCGAGATACATCAGATTTTTGTGATCAGTCAAGACCACCACACGATGCTTAGCACCCTCGAGCCAATGACGCCACTCCTCAAATGCCCACTTCATGGCCAACAACTCCCGATTGCCCACATCATAATTTCGCTCTGCCGGCGAAAACTTCCTGGAGAAAAAGGCACAAGGTCTCATAGTAGAGCAACCAGGGCCTCTCTGCGACAAAACGGCCCCTGCCCCAATCTCCGAAGCATCCACCTCCACCTGAAAGGGAAGTGAGGTGTCAGGTTGGCACAAAACAGGCGCCGAAGTAAACCGGCGTTTCAACTCCTGGAAAGCCTCCACGGCAGCAGGAGCCCAGTTAGCTACATCAGAGCCTTTCTTGGTCATATCCGTCAATGGTTTAACAACGCTAGAAAAATTTGCGATAAAACGACGGTAGAAGTTAGCAAAACCCAAGAACTTCTGAAGACTCTTAACTGACGAGGGTTGAGTCCAATCATGAATAGCTCGGACCTTGACTGGGTCCATCTCCACAGCAGAAGGGGAAAAAATGAACCCCAAAAAGGGAACCCTCTGTACACCAAAGAGACACTTTGAGCCTTTAACAAACAAAGAATTTTCACGCAAAATCTTAAAAACCATCCTGACCTGCTCCACATGCGAGTCCCAATCATCAGAAAAAACCAGAATATCATCCAGATAAACAATCAAAAATTTATCCAGATACTTCCGGAAAATGTCATGCATGAAGGACTGAAAAACTGAAGGTGCATTAGAGAGCCCAAATGGCATCACCAAGTACTCAAAATGACCTTCGGGCGTATTGAATGCGGTTTTCCATTCATCGCCTTGCTTAATGCGCACAAGGTTGTACGCACCACGAAGGTCTATCTTGGTGAACCACTTGGCACCTTTAATCCGGGCAAACAAGTCTGACAACAGCGGCAAAGGATACTGAAATTTGACAGTGATCTTGTTTAAAAGCCGATAGTCAATACAAGGCCTCAAAGATCCGTCCTTTTTGGCCACAAAAAAGAATCCCGCACCAAGAGGGGAAGAAGAAGGACGGATATGCCCCTTCTCAAGAGACTCCTTGATATATGAACGCATCGCGGTATGTTCAGGTACCGACAAATTAAACAGTCTCCCCTTAGGAAACTTACTGCCAGGAATCAAATCTATTGCACAGTCACATTCCCTATGAGGAGGCAGTGCACTGGACTTAGACTCGCTGAAGACATCCTGATAATCAGACAAATACGCCGGAACTTCCGAAGGCGTAGAAGAAGCAATAGACAAGGGCAGGGAATCTCCATGAATTCCATGGCAGCCCCAACTTGACACCGACATTGCCTTCCAGTCCAAGACTAAATTATGGGTCTGTAACCATGGCAAACCCAAAACAACCAAATCATGCATCTCATGCAGAATAAGAAAACGTATCACCTCCCGATGTTCGGGAGTCATGCACATGGTAACCTGTGTCCAAAACTGCGGTTTATTTTTTGCCAAAGGCGTAGCATCAATACCCCTAAGAGGGATAGGATTTTCTAATGGCTCCAGAACAAAACCGCAGCGCTTGGCAAATGACAGATCCATCAGACTCAGGGCAGCACCTGAGTCTACAAACGCCATGACAGGATACGATGACAGTGAGCAAATCAAAGTTACAGATAGAATAAATTTAGGTTGCAAATTACCAATGGCGACAGGACTAACAACCCTAGTAAGACGTTTAGAGCATGCTGAGATAACATGTGTAGAATCACCACAGTAGTAACACAAGCCATTCTGGCGTCTATGAATTTTCCGCTCATTTCTAGTCAGGATTCTATCACATTGCATTAAATCAGGTGCCTGTTCAGAGAACACCATGAGGGAATTTGCGGTTTTGCGCTCCCGCAACCGCCGGTCGATTTGAATTGCCAGGGCCATGGAATCATTCAGACCTGTGGGAATGGGAAAACCCACCATCACATTCTTAATGGCTTCAGAAAGGCCATTTCTGAAATTTGCAGCCAATGCACACTCGTTCCACTGGGTCAGCACGGACCATTTCCGAAATCTTTGGCAATACACTTCAGCCTCGTCCTGGCCCTGAGACATAGCCAGCAAGGCTTTTTCTGCCTGAATCTCAAGATTGGGTTCCTCATAAAGCAAACCGAGCGCCAGAAAAAACGCATCAATATCAGCCAATGCCGGATCTCCTGGTGCCAGCGAGAAGGCCCAATCCTGAGGGTCGCCCCGTAAAAAAGAAATAACAATTTTCACTTGCTGAGCGGAGTCTCCAGATGAACAGGGTCTCAGGGACAAAAACAATTTACAATTATTCCTGAAATTTCTAAATTTAAATCGGTCTCCGGAAAACAGTTCAGGAATCGGTATCTTAGGTTCTGACATAGGATTTCTGATAACATAATCTTGTATGCCCTGCACACGAGCAGTAAGCTGGTCCACACCTGTAATCAAGGTCTGGACATTCATGTCTGCAGCAAACACAAGCCACTCAGAGGTAAAGGGGAAAAGAAAAAAAAATGAGAAAGAGAAAAAAAAACTCAGAATTTTCTTTCTTATAATCCCGCTTCTGCAATGCATTTAACATTTAATACTGGCCTGGCAAACTGTTATGACCCCAATGGCGAGGGTCTCAGAGGAACAAGTAAGTCTGTGAAGTACAAAAATCCAGCTCATAGGGCAGTGGTAACTGGGTTGACCATATATCTACTCCTAACGCCAACACTAGAAGTAGCCGGGGAACATGCCTACGTTGGTCGCTAGATGTCTCGCGCCAGCCAGAGGACTAACTACCCCTAGAAGAGGAAAACAAAGACCTCTCTTGCCTCCAGAGAATAGACCCCAAAAGTTGGATACAAGCCCCCCACAAATAATAACGGTGAGGTAAGAGGAAATGACAAACACAGAGATGAACTAGGTTTAGCAAAGAGAGGCCCACTTACTAATAGCAGAATGTAGTAAGATAACTTATATGGTCAACAAAAACCCTATCAAAAATCCACACTGGAAATTCAAGAACCCCCGAACCGTCTAACGGCCCGGGGGGAGAACTCCAGCCTCCCTAGAGCTTCCAGCAAGGATAGGATACAGATTATGTACAAGCTGGACAAAAATGCAAACAAAAACAAATAGCAAAAAGCAAGAAAGCAGACTTAGCTTAATCTAGCAGGAACCAGGATCAGTAGACAAGAGCACAACAGATTAGCTCTGATTACAACGTTGCCAGGCATTGAACTGAAGGTCCAGGGAGCTTATATAGCAACACCCCTGACCTAACGACCCAGGTGAGCATACAAGGGATGGCAGACATTCCCAGAGTCAAATCACTAGTAACCACTAGAGGGAGCCAAAAGGTAAATTCACAACAGACAATGACCCAAAACATGAAGCCAAAGCAACCCAGGAGTTTATTAAAGCAAAGAAGTGGAATATTCTTGAATGGCCAAGACAGTCACCTGATCTCAACCCAATTGAGCATGCATTTCACTTGTTAAAGACTAAACTTCAGACAGAAAGGCCCACAAACAAACAGCAACTGAAAACCACCGCAGTGAAGGCCTGGCAGAGCATCAAAAAGGAGGAAACACAGCGTCTGGTGATGTCCATGAGTTCAAGACTTCAGGCAGTCATTGCCAACAAAGGGTTTTCAACCAAGTACTAGAAATGAACATTTTATTTAAAATTATTGAATCTGTCCAATTACTTTTGGTCCCTTTAAAAACAGGGTGGCACATGTTAAGGAGCTGAAACTCCTAAACCCTTCATCCAATTTTAATGTGGATAACCTCAAATGAAAGCTGAAAGTCTGAACTTCAACTGCATCTGAATTGTTTTGTTTAAAATTCATTGTGGTAATGTCTATAACCAAAATGAGAAAAATGTTGTCTCTGTCCAAATATATATGGACCTAACTGTATTTACAGAGTACTCACTTTTTGTGAGATATAGAATATCTTGTAATCCGATATCTCAGATGGTAGTGGACCCTACCCATGAAGACTGCTGTAAATAATACACTTTACTGCTCACCCGGGTCTACTTTTTTGAGTTTTTTTTTTTATTTCTGTGGCTTTTATGGTGGACAGATGATGAAAATATTATATATGGAAATGTCACAACATTTTGGGAATGTGGAGTGTAAAATAAGGGGCCCCTTCCCGCCGCCCTCCGCTGCTCCGCCTGGCTTCTAACATATTGAAACATTTTGTTTCTTAATAAGAGTGTTTAAGGGGAGAGGGTCAGAGGTCGGTCTGAGCGCCTGCAGCCGCCATCTCTCGGCAAGGAAAACCACTAGCTGAGGGGGAAAGAAAACATTATACATTCCTCTGCATTGCAAGACATTATCATTAACCCCTTCTTCAGACTGTAGAAAGCAGAGCGAGCAGAGAAATGACATATTGTATGATAATTCTGTATAATGTAAGAAATCCGATCAAATGAATTTACCAGAAAAGCCCATCTTCAGTCGCCGAAAATAAAATGCAAAGTGTGATAAAGCATTCCCACAACACTTTACTATGAAAGGCAATGAGAAAACATCCATGGTTTCCTATGGTCCACAAGGCTGCTTTATGTCTGTGAATGCCACTGGAAGCAGCTCAGGCAAGATGTCTGCCCTAGAATCGAAACACTAGACAATCAGAAAATGAAAACAGATTAGAATAAAAAGAATACTCATCAATACCTAGTGCTATTGGATTAAAAAAAATAGACGAAAAAACTCCCTTTAAGAAATCGTCAGATTCCATCAAAGCATGAAATGAAAGCTCCGTCGTCCAGCCATTGTCACAGATCTGATGCCATGAGGACCGGGCCCTGGCAAACGTTGGTAGAAGAGAGTTTGTGACTTGCAGCCTGGGCCACAGTTACTACACCATGACAGATCAATAAGGAATAACTATCTATATAATATAACTATTACAAGTCCGCCCTCCACGATCCTCATCACTTCTGGGATTGCCGCTCCTCTCGGCCTCCACATGTGTAAGGAAAGGTTATTAATAGAGGCCTCTGAGCAAAGGACGCTGGGATCATTTATCACACACACTGAAATGCAGATATGGGGAAAAATCTGCACAATAAATACGTTTTAAGGAAAAAAATCAATAGTGTGGACCGTGACTTGTATATGATAAATGAGTTTTTGCCGCTGTAATTGTTGCTCCAACCCTCAGTATTCTCACACAAGCCTGGACTACGCTCAACCACTATAATAGGAGACATTCTTTCCCCACATGCAGACGTCATGATACATTGTTACTATTCCACGTTACCTTATATTGGGATATAATGTCCCGGTGATCTGGGGGATGGGCAGGCGAGGCGCTGCAGCCACAGACGGCATTAGCTGACGCTCACATTCGGCATTGCTCTTTATTGCTCATATTCAGTTTGCTGCTTAGTGGCCATAATGTAAGACAATAAAGGTTTGCCAGTAATTATTAACCGGCAGCTTTAGATAGGCAATGCTTGTCTAGTAAAGGCTTATGGTTATTTTACCACACCTCTGTGTTTTATGTCTTTTTTTTTTTTTCTCCTGGACACATACACTGTGAGCACTACTTAGTCCACCAGAAGTTGGGAAAGTTATCTCTGGGCATATATAGTCAAGGCAAACAAGCCTCCCAGAGTCCCCCAGCTAGACTGGTCCAGGCTGCCAGCAAGCCTGTGGCTAACATCATTCCCATGTGGATTTACTAGCCAAAAGAAAATTACTGCCTGATTGGAACCATATGAGGGGAGCGAGCGGAGAAAGTACAAGACACACAGGAAGGGTTTGTGTTCTTCTGGAGCTTTTCATGCTCTCCTCTCACTGACTCACAGCCTCTTATTGGCTTCTTCAATCATCATGAAACTATCTGATATTAATAGGGTCACGGGGTGATTGGCTGATGTCGCCACGGGATATTTGTAAATATTATAATATTTATATATCATATTTGTACTGATGTATTTTTAGTGTTAGTCTAGATTCACACGTTAAGTATTTGATCAGTATTTTAACTCAGTATTTGAAAGCCAAAATCGGGTGGGGGATAAAAGCAGAAGTAGTAACGTGTTTCTATTTTACTTGTCCTCTGATTGTTCATCTCTTGGTTTTGGCTTACAAATACTTATGTGAAATACTAAGATACTGCCGTGTGAACGTACGTGACACTGAGGTATAGCCGGGCACCTGCAGTTTTCTGTCTGCAAAATTCTCTGAGAATACAATGTGCAAAATCCAATCAATTATGTTCATGAGTGTGTTGCAAGTTCTGGATATTAGAGCTGCTGACTTGAACCTGAAAATTTATGCAACATTCTGCACATTTAGTACGGTAGATTTGTTGCTGAAATTTCCGTGGCTGAAAATATGTTCAATTAAACTGAAGATGGCTGTTTTGGCTTGAGGCAGTCAGAATTCGGTAGGCCTCATTCATATGATTGGGGCAAAACCAGAAATTGTGAGTGTAGCCTTAGTAAAACCTCTCCACTGTGTCTGTCACCACATTTGATAAATTTGGCGCACATTACAGGTTGCAATACACTTAAAAACTGTGTTTACATTTCATCCAGCTTCAGAGCTGATTATTGTACCTGTTTTTATTATGTATACCCCTCCTCACATGTAAAGCGCCATGGAATAAATGGCGCTATAATAATAAATAATAATTCCACGCTTGTTTATAAAAAAAGTTTATAATTAGATTATTATCTCTGTATACTTGTGTTTCTGTATCTGTACAATTGTGAGTGTATTCATCTCTGTATAACTGTGTATGCCTGTGTCAGTGGGTAACTGTGTATGTAACAGTATATGACTGTATCTGTGTGTGATAGTGTGTATCTGTGTATGGCTGTGTGTATGGTTATATGGCACTGCGCATACATTGATTAGTGTGTAGTTGTGTGTATCCGTTATTATGGTCAGAGTATCATAAGGTTCAGACACACAGGCCAGAGAATCTTGAAAGAATTTGCTTCCAGCAGTGCGTTTCAGAGCCTGATCTCCCTGGACTTGAAGGAGTTACATCCTCTCACACAGACATTGTAGTGTTTGCATCTGAATTTGATTAAAACCATCCAGGCTACCAAATCCTCAGGTTACCACTGCACCGACTCCCAAAGCCCAGAATTATTCAATTCATTTCATTTAACAAGACTTTGCAAAATTAACCGTCTAATTACTGAGCACAGATCGTGTTTCTTGCTGGTATTTTCACCCTTCTGTTACCACAAAAACTTGTCCGACTGCGGAGGGCGGCGCATTCCTATATTCAGTAACTGTTGGCTGCAGAATAAACTCTGCGGCTTCTTTATTTCATGTATGTGCTTCATACAAGCTGATGATTACTGCAGATTGAGGAAATCCAGGACATTCAGCTTCTGCATATATTGTCTGCTATGTGTCTGGACAAAGGCCACAGTACATAATGTATAGGATATGTATACAGGAAAACCGTGCATAATACTTAGGATAGAAGTCCAGGAGAGCAGCAGATTGTATAAAGATGATGTACCCAGTAGAGCAATTCATAGTATATAGATCAGAGGTCCCCAACCTTTCTGACCTTGAGAGCCACATCCAGCTCTGAAAGATGGTCGCAAGCCACATCCAGCTCAGAAATGGTCATGAGCCACATCCAGGTCAACGATGGTCGCGAGCCACATCCAGCTCCTGCCCCACTCACAGTAGTGACACGCAGACCCCCATTACCGGTATAATGACAGCCAAAGCTTTTCCACTGTAATCACACCAAGGCAGTATGGAAAGCTCCAAGGTTTCCAATCGTACCCCCATTCATATCTGCTCTTCTGTGCAGGGCTACACATAAAAGTCACCAAGTAGAGATCTGTGCTTAGTAACTGTTTGCTGCACCTGGTGCAAATGCGCCAAGCTAGAAGACAGCCGCAAGCCACACATCACATGCCTGTGAGCCACATGTGGCTCTCGAGCTACAGGTTGGGAACCCCTGATATAGATTATGTACCCAGGAGAGCAGTATATAGAATTCTATGTTAACCTCATCAGTCCACAGGACTTGTTTCCAAAATGAATCAGTCTTGTTTAGATCTTGTTTAGTTCTTTTGAATATTCCTGACTCTGAACTTTATGGTGAGGATGCAGGAGAGGTTTTCTTCTGGTGACTCTTCCATGAAGGCCATATTTGTGCAGGTGTCTTTGAACAGTAGAACAATGTACCACAACTCCAGAGTTTGCTAAATCTTACTGAAGGTCTTTTTCAGTCAAGCGGGGTTCTGATTTGCCTCTTTAGCAATCTTAGGAGCAGCTCTCACTGAAATTCTGCTTGGTCTTCCAGACCTTATCTTGACCTCCCACTGTTCCTGGTAACTGACATTTCTTATTTACATTTCGAACTGAGAAAATGGCAATGTGAAAAAACTTCGTTATCTTCCTATAGCTGCTGTGTACCTCCACCATTTTCAAAGTGCTAGGCAGCTGCTTAGAAGATCCCATGGCTGCTGTTTTTTGGCACAAGGTTAGAGTTAGAGGAGGCTGGGTTTTTATAAAGCTAGGAAATTTGGATCACCTGGCCTTTCCCAATGATGATAGTGAACAAGCCATAACCCTAACAGGTTAATTAAGGTCTGAAACATTGGATAAAGTTATCTGAGCACACAAATCTGCACGTGTGCCCAAACTTTTGCATTTTTCTTTTTGTAATTTTTAAAAATGTAGAAAATGATAATGTATTTTTTCCTAAAATATAAAAAGGCAATGTGTCATCTGTAACTTTAGCCCTTTTAGAGATCATTTCATCTTCAACTTGCTTAACTTTTCACAATAACAGTAATTTTGACCAGGCGTACCGACATTTTTACATGCCACTGTATTACATAGTATATAAGTTATGTACCCAGGAGAGCAGTACATAATACAACCCCAATTTCCAGTAAGTAGGATGCTGTGTGAAATGTAACGGAAACTGGAATGCAATTATTTGGAAATCTTATTCACAACAGAACAAGTCAGAAGGTGAAAGTTAGACCTAAAAAAATGTACTCAATCTAATTCATTTAGAAATTGATAGCAAACAAAACAAAGGGTGGAGTAGCAAGTACGGTAACACTTATGAAAAATGTTCAACAAAGTCACATGACTGTTTAAGAGAGCATGTTAGAGAGGCAGAGTCTCTCAGAAGCAGCAAAGATGTTCAGAGGTCACCAAGTCTAAAAATTGTGAAATAATTAAAAAAATTGAATATCCACCATGAACAGCATGTATCACCAAAAGATTCAGAGATTCTGGATCAATCCAGGCATGATGAATCTGCATGGGCTCAGGAATACTTACAGAAATCATTGTCTGTGAACAATCTACAAATGCAAGTTACAGCTTCATTATGTAAAGAAGAAGCCATATATCAGCACAATTCAGAAATGTTGACATCTCTGCGCCACAAGTCATTTATAATGTATGGAAGCAAAATGGAAAACTGTTCTGTGGTCAGAAGAATCAGGATGTGAAAGGGACCATCCAGCTTGTTATCGAGGAGAGGGACCATCCAGTTATTGAGGAGAGGGACCATCCAGTTATTGAGGAGAGGGACCATCCAGTTATTGAGGAGAGGGACCATCCAGCTTGTCATCGAGGAGAGGGACCATCCAGTTATTGAGGAGAGGGACCATCCAGCTTGTTATCAACATACAGTTCACATCTCTAATGTATGGGAGTTATTAGTGCCTATGGCAGGGGCAGCGCACGCATGAGGAGTGTCATCAAAGCTGGGCATTATATAGAAGTGATAGAACGACATCTGCTCCATCCAGACAATGTCTATTTCAGGAAAGACCTTCTATATTTCTGCAGGACAATGATGAACCATATTCTGCCTCCATCACTGCAGCATGGCTCTGCAGAAGAAAAGTGCAAGGGATGAACTGGATTAACAACATATTTGGCACATTATGAAACAAAAAAGCTGGCAAAGACCCCAATATGTGGGGTAGAGAGAATGTGACATCAGACAAGAGTTGAACAACGTTCCTCTTCCAGAATGTCAGCAATTGGTCTCATTACCTCCCAGATTATTGTGGACTGTTGAGAAATTTAGAGGTGATGCAACATAATGGTGGACACAGCCCTGGACCAACTTTTTTGAGATGTCTTGCTGCCATCAATTTCCAAATGAGTTAATATTTTTAAATAAAATGGAAAAATGTTAGAAAACATATTAGCAGTTTATTTTTTTATGTTTTCTGTGATAAAATATGACAATAAGAGCTTTTGCATTCTTGTTTTCTCTACAATTTACACAACGGACCAACTTTTTTTGGATATGTGATTGTGAATAAGATATGTTTCTAGGAGAACAGTACATAAAATACTCTTCAACATTGATATTTCAACAACAAGAAGAAAATGTTATGAAATGATGTAAATTTCAGGATGTATATGCATGTTGATGACATGCAAATGATGAAAAAATGGAAACATAATTTGAAAGCATCTTTATTTATTCAGTCTAAAGAATGTTTTGCCACATGGAATGAACTTGGACAAATCATTAAGATCCGTTTGTGGCAGCTCCTGTACATTTGCCGACCTATGACGTCCCAGATGTGCTCGATGGTAGACAAGTCTAGAGACACTTCAGCAATGGTCTAATTTTTATTGAACACAGGCTACTCGCCGCAGCACAAACAGCATGCATTCTGGATTTGTAATTTTGAACATTTGCTCATAGGACAATGGAAAAATGGTCACATCACTTGGTTCCATGTTTGATCCATTCTGCAAGTGACTTTGGATGTCACCATTAGCAGGCATGTCCATGACATTGGGCTATGAGCCAAACGTCCACCTGCAGGTGTTTCACTGACCTCACACCACCTCTCTCAAAACTATCATGGTGCAGATCAAGACCGCAATAGAGATTGGATTACAGGTCTTTCCTCTTAAGCTAGGAGTCCCGCTTTTGTCATGGATACAAAGTTAGCCAGAGATGAATCTGGAGACGAGATAGTCAACTTCAGGAAGAGGCATTGACAAGGGAACGTCACACTGGTTCAATTCCCAATATTATGGTTTGTGGGGCATAATATACAGTAGCCAGACCGTTCTCATCTTCATGTGCACTAACAGGTCAACATTACATTAATTTGTTGGTGGAACAAGTGGTGTGGCAATTTCTCCAAAATGTAACAGGAGCCGTTCATTTAACATGTCTATCGAGCCTGTGATTTTCTTAAATCCAAGACTTTTCTTTTTTGGTGTTACAATTTGAATGTTGTGGAGTGTGTGTAGGAAATTATAGAATCCTAGAATGGTAAAGTTGGCAGGGACCTCCAGGGTCCTCATGTCCAACCCCCTTTTCAATGCAGGAGTCACTAAACCATCTCGGACAGATGTCTGTCCAGCCTCTGTTTGAAGACTTCCATTGAAGGAGAACTCACCACCTCTCGTGGCTGCCTGTTCGACTCATTGATCACCCTCACTGTCAAAAAGTTTTTTCTAATATCTAATCTGTATCTTTTCCCTTTCAGTTTCATTCCATTGCTTCTTGAATTTCCATGTGCAAATGTGAATAATGATGATCCCACTACAATGTGACAGCCCTTCAGATATATGTAAACAGCAATTAAGTCTCCTCTTAGCCTTCTTTTTTTTGCAATCTAAACATTCCCAGATCCTTTAACCGTTCCTCGTAGGTCATACTTTGCAGTCCACTCACCATCCTGGTAGCTCTTCTCTGAGCTTGGTCCAGATTTTAAATACCTTTTTTAAAATGTGAAGCCCAAAACTAGACTCAGTATTTTAGATGATGCCTGGCCAAGGAGGAATAGAGGGGGAGAATTACTGCACGTGATCTAGACTCTATGCTTCTCTTAATACATCCTGAGGAAAAAGGAGCCATGCATAGAAGGATGGGAATAAGGAGCCATGCAGACAAGGATGGGAATAAGGAGCCATGCATAGAAGGATGGGAAATAAGGAGCCATGCAGACAAGGATGGGAATAAGGAGCCATGCATAGAAGGATGGGAATAAGGAGCCATGCATAGAAGGATGGGAATAAGGAGCCATGCAGACAAGGATGGGAATAAGGAGCCATGCATAGAAGGATGGGAATAAGGAGCCATGCATAGAAGGATGGGAATAAGGAGCCATGCAGACAAGGATGGGAATAAGGAGCCATGCATAGAAGGATGGGAATAAGGAGCCATGCAGACAAGGATGGGAATAAGGAGCCATGCATAGAAGGATGGGAATAAGGAGCCATGCATAGAAGGATGGGAATAAGGAGCCATGCAGACAAGGATGGGAATAAGGAGCCATGCATAGAAGGATGGGAATAAGGAGCCATGCATACAAGGATGGGAATAAGGAGCCATGCAGACAAGGATGGGAATAAGGAGCCATGCATACAAGGATGGGAATAAGGAGCCATGCATAGAAGGATGGGAATAAGGAGCCATGCAGACAAGGATGGGAATAAGGAGCCATGCATAGAAGGATGGGAATAAGGAGCCATGCAGACAAGGATGGGAATAAGGAGCCATGCATACAAGGATGGGAATAAGGAGCCATGCATACAAGGATGGGGATTAGGGGACAATGCATACCAATGCTTGTACTTGAGTTTTCCCAGTTTTTCGAGGCAAAATTAGGTGCCTCGGCTTATACTTGGGTCAACTTGTACATGAGTATCTACGGTACTTATAACTTTTGTGAACTTGAAGTGCTTGTTTGTAAATCTTCCTATTGAAACAAACTATAATTTGAGCTGTCTATTGGCCAAATACAGAATCCTGTAGCTATTACACCAATGGGTACCAAAGTAATGTACTAATATAGGAAAACAAATATAAATCACACAATTGCATGATAAAGTTCTATTATCGTGTTGTGGATAACATAGCTTTGTAATCGATTGTTGCAATCCTATGTGTTTTGTTGTGAATTTGGATTCTGGGCTCCCCCGGTGGCTACTGGTGGAATTGAACTGGTGTCTTCATCTTCTCTGTTCACCTGTTCCCATCAAGATGTGGGAGTCGCTATATAACCTTGCTGCTTTGTTAGTTGCTTGCCGGTCAACAATGTTATCAGAAGCCTCTCTGTGCTTGTTCCTGCTCCTAGACAACTACTAGATAAGTTGGACTCTTGTCCATGTTTGTTTTTGCATTTTTGTTCCAGTTCACAGCTGTAGTTTCGTTACTGTGTCTGGAAAGCTCTTGTGAACAGGAATTGCCACTCTGGTGTTATGAGTTAATGCCAGAGTTTTAAAGTAATTTCTGGATGGTGTTTTGATAGGGTTTTTAGCTGACCATGAAAGTGTTCTTTCTGTCTTCTGCTATGTAGTAAGTGGACCTCAAATTTGCTAAACCTATTTTCATACTACGTTTTGTTATTTCATCTTAATTCACCGCCAATACATGTGGGGGGCCTCTGTCTCCTTTCGTGGTATTTCTCTAGAGGTGAGCTAGGACTTATTTTCCTCTGCTAGCATTATTTAGTCCTCCGGCTGGTGCTGGGCATCTAGAATCAACGTAGGCATGCTACCCGGCCACTGCTAGTTGTGTGTTAGGTTTAGTTCATGGTCAGCTCAGTTCCCATCTTCCAAGAGCTAGTTCCTATATATGCTGATGCTATGTTCTCTTGCCATTGAGATCATGACAGTTTGACCGGCCCACAAAGTGTTAATTGTTTGGGCTGAAGCAGGAGATAGAGAAGTGTTTAAGGGAAATTTTTTTTTTTTTTTCCCTTCAGAGTTTTGCTGTCTAGCCCTTAATTGCTGTCTAGCTGCTTCTTACCTCCTCTTAACCCTTGAATGGCTCTGTGTCCACCTGTTTGTAATGGATCTTCAGAGTGTAACTGCAGGTTTGAATAATCTCGCCACGAAGGTACAAAATTTGCAAGATTTTGTTTGTCATGCACCTGTATCTGAGCCGAGAATTCCTTTGCCGGAATTTTTCTCGGGGAATAGATCTGGGTTTCAGAATTTTCGAAATAATTGCAAATTATTTTTGTCCCTGAAATCTCGCTCTGCCGGAGACCCTGCACAGCAGGTCAGGATTGTGATTTCCTTGCTCCGGGGCGACCCTCAAGACTGGGCTTTTTCATTGACACCAGGGGATCCTGCGTTGCTCAATGTGGATGCGTTTTTTCTGGCCTTGGGGTTGCTTTATGACGAACCTCATTTGGAGCTTCAGGCAGAAAAAACTTTGATGTCCCTATCTCAGGGGCAAGATGAAGCGGAAATTTACTGCCAAAGATTCCGTAAATGGTCTGTGCTTACTCAGTGGAATGAGTGCGCCCTGGCGGCGACTTTCAGAGAGGGTCTCTCTGATGCCATTAAGGATGTTATGGTGGGGTTCCCTGTGCCTGCGGGTCTGAATGAGTCCATGACAATGGCTATTCAGATCGATAGGCGTTTGCGGGAGCGCAAACCAGTGCACCATCTGGCGGTGTCCACTGAGAAGTCGCCAGAGAGTATGCAGTGTGATAGAATTCTGTCCCGAAGCGAGCGGCAGAATTTTAGACGGAAAAATGGGTTGTGTTTCTATTGTGGTGATTCTACTCATGTTATATCAGCATGCTCTAAACGCACTAAAAAGCTTGGTAAATCTGTTTCCATTTGCACCTCACCGTCTAAGTTTATTCTATCTGTGACCCTGATTTGCTCTTTGTCATCTATTACCACGGACGCCTATGTCGACTCTGGCGCCACTTTGAGTCTTATGGATTGGTCCTTTGCCAAACGCTGTGGGTATGATTTAGAGCCTTTGGAGACTCCTATTCCTCTGAAGGGGATTGACTCCACCCCATTGGCTAATAATAAACCACAATACTGGACACAAGTAACTATGCGTATTAATCCGGATCACCAGGAGATTATTCGCTTTCTGGTGCTGTATAATCTACATGATGATTTGGTGCTAGGATTGCCTTGGCTGCAATCTCACAACCCAGTCCTCGACTGGAGAGCTATGTCTGTGTTGAGCTGGGGATGTAAGGGGGCTCATGGGGATGTACCTGTGGTTTCCATTTCATCATCTATTCCCTCTGAAATTCCTGAGTTCCTGTCTGACTATCGTGACGTCTTTGAAGAATCCAAGCTTGGTTCGTTACCTCCGCACCGAGAGTGCGATTGTGCCATAGATTTAATCCCGGGTAGTAAATACCCAAAGGGTCGTTTATTTAATCTGTCTGTGCCTGAACATGCTGCTATGCGAGAATATATAAAGGAGTCCTTGGAAAAGGGACATATTCGTCCATCGTCATCTCCCTTAGGAGCCGGTTTTTTCTTTGTGTCAAAAAAAGACGGCTCTTTGAGACCATGTATTGATTATCGGCTTTTGAATAAAATCACTGTTAAATATCAATACCCATTGCCGTTGCTGACTGATTTGTTTGCTCGCATAAAGGGGGCCAAGTGGTTCTCTAAGATTGACCTTCGTGGGGCGTATAATTTGGTGCGAATCAGGCAGGGGGATGAGTGGAAAACCGCATTTAATACGCCCGAGGGCCACTTTGAGTATTTAGTGATGCCTTTTGGTCTTTCAAATGCTCCGTCAGTTTTCCAGTCCTTTATGCATGATATTTTTCGCGATTATTTGGATAAATTTATGATTGTGTATCTGGATGATATTCTGATTTTTTCGGATGACTGGGACTCTCATGTCCAGCAAGTCAGGAGGGTTTTTCAGGTTTTGCGGTCTAATTCTTTGTGTGTGAAGGGTTCTAAGTGTGTTTTTGGGGTACAGAGGATTTCCTTTTTGGGATATATTTTTTCCCCCTCTTCCATTGAAATGGATCCTGTCAAGGTTCAAGCTATTTGTGATTGGACGCAGCCCTCTTCTCTTAAGAGTCTTCAGAAATTTTTGGGCTTTGCTAACTTTTATCGTCGATTTATTGCTGGTTTTTCGGATATTGCTAAGCCATTGACCGATTTGACTAAGAAGGGTGCTGATGTTGCTGATTGGTCCCCTGATGCTGTGGAGGCCTTTCGGGAGCTTAAGCGCCGTTTTTCCTCTGCCCCTGTGTTGCGTCAGCCTGATGTTGCTCTACCTTTTCAGGTTGAGGTCGACGCTTCTGAGATCGGAGCTGGGGCAGTGTTGTCGCAGAAAAGTTCTGACTGCTCCGTGATGAGGCCTTGTGCCTTCTTTTCCCGTAAATTTTCGCCCGCTGAGCGGAATTATGATGTTGGGAATCGGGAGCTTTTGGCCATGAAGTGGGCTTTTGAGGAGTGGCGCCATTGGCTTGAGGGGGCCAGACATCAGGTGGTGGTATTGACGGACCACAAAAATTTGATTTATCTTGAGACCGCCAGGCGCCTGAATCCTAGACAGGCGCGCTGGTCATTATTTTTCTCTCGGTTTAATTTTGTGGTGTCATACCTACCGGGTTCTAAGAATGTTAAGGCGGATGCCCTTTCTAGGAGTTTTGAGCCTGACTCGCCTGGTAACTCTGAGCCCACAGGTATCCTTAAGGATGGAGTGGTATTGTCAGCCGTTTCTCCAGACCTGCGGCGGGCCTTGCAGGAGTTTCAGGCGGATAGACCTGATCGTTGCCCACCTGATAAACTGTTTGTTCCTGATGATTGGACCAGTAGAGTAATCTCTGAGGTTCATTCTTCTGCGTTGGCAGGTCATCCTGGCATTTTTGGTACCAGGGATTTGGTGGCAAGGTCCTTCTGGTGGCCTTCCCTGTCACGAGATGTGCGAGGCTTTGTGCAGTCTTGTGACGTTTGTGCTCGGGCCAAGCCTTGTTGTTCTCGGGCTAGTGGATTATTGTTGCCCTTGCCTATTCCTAAGAGGCCTTGGACGCACATCTCGATGGATTTTATTTCAGATCTGCCTGTTTCTCAGAAGATGTCTGTCATCTGGGTGGTGTGTGACCGTTTCTCTAAGATGGTCCATTTGGTTCCTCTGCCCAAGTTGCCTTCTTCTTCCGAGTTGGTTCCTCTGTTTTTTCAAAATGTTGTTCGTTTGCATGGTATTCCTGAGAATATCGTTTCTGACAGAGGGACTCAATTCGTGTCTAGATTTTGGCGGGCATTCTGTGCTAGGATGGGCATAGATTTATCTTTTTCGTCCGCTTTCCATCCTCAGACGAATGGCCAGACCGAGCGGATTAATCAGACCCTGGAGACATATCTGAGGTGTTTTGTGTCTGCTGACCAGGATGATTGGGTTGCTTTTTTGCCATTGGCGGAGTTCGCTCTCAATAATCGGGCCAGCTCTGCCACTTTGGTGTCCCCGTTTTTCTGTAATTCGGGGTTTCATCCTCGATTTTCCTCTGGTCAGGTGGAATCTTCGGATTGTCCTGGAGTGGATGCTGTGGTGGAGAGATTGCATCAGATCTGGGGGCAGGTGGTGGACAATTTGAGGTTGTCCCAGGAGAAGACTCAGCTTTTTGCCAACCGCCACCGTCGTGTTGGTCCTCGGCTTTGTGTTGGGGATTTGGTGTGGTTGTCTTCTCGTTTTGTC
Organism: Ranitomeya variabilis; assembly: GCF_051348905.1. Taxonomy (NCBI): domain Eukaryota; kingdom Metazoa; phylum Chordata; class Amphibia; order Anura; family Dendrobatidae; genus Ranitomeya; species Ranitomeya variabilis. Next base: position 249,034,218 of record NC_135235.1, read on the forward strand.
CCTATGAGGGTCTCTTCTCCTAAGTTTAAGCCTCGGTTCATCGGCCCGTATAAGATATTGGAGATTCTTAACCCTGTTTCCTTCCGTTTGGACCTCCCTGCATCCTTTTCTATTCATAACGTTTTTCATCGGTCATTATTGCGCAGGTATGAGGTACCGGTTGTGCCTTCCGTTGAGCCTCCTGCTCCGGTGTTGGTTGAGGGTGAGTTGGAGTACGTTGTGGAGAAAATCTTAGACTCTCGTGTTTCCAGACGGAGACTCCAGTATCTGGTCAAGTGGAAGGGATACGGCCAGGAGGATAATTCTTGGGTGAATGCATCTGATGTTCATGCCTCTGATCTGGTTCGTGCCTTTCATAGGGCCCATCCTGATCGCCCTGGTGGTTCTGGTGAGGGTTCGGTGCCCCCTCCTTGAGGGGGGGGTACTGTTGTGAATTTGGATTCTGGGCTCCCCCGGTGGCTACTGGTGGAATTGAACTGGTGTCTTCATCTTCTCTGTTCACCTGTTCCCATCAAGATGTGGGAGTCGCTATATAACCTTGCTGCTTTGTTAGTTGCTTGCCGGTCAACAATGTTATCAGAAGCCTCTCTGTGCTTGTTCCTGCTCCTAGACAACTACTAGATAAGTTGGACTCTTGTCCATGTTTGTTTTTGCATTTTTGTTCCAGTTCACAGCTGTAGTTTCGTTACTGTGTCTGGAAAGCTCTTGTGAACAGGAATTGCCACTCTGGTGTTATGAGTTAATGCCAGAGTTTTAAAGTAATTTCTGGATGGTGTTTTGATAGGGTTTTTAGCTGACCATGAAAGTGTTCTTTCTGTCTTCTGCTATGTAGTAAGTGGACCTCAAATTTGCTAAACCTATTTTCATACTACGTTTTGTTATTTCATCTTAATTCACCGCCAATACATGTGGGGGGCCTCTGTCTCCTTTCGTGGTATTTCTCTAGAGGTGAGCTAGGACTTATTTTCCTCTGCTAGCATTATTTAGTCCTCCGGCTGGTGCTGGGCATCTAGAATCAACGTAGGCATGCTACCCGGCCACTGCTAGTTGTGTGTTAGGTTTAGTTCATGGTCAGCTCAGTTCCCATCTTCCAAGAGCTAGTTCCTATATATGCTGATGCTATGTTCTCTTGCCATTGAGATCATGACAGTGTTTATAGCTGTTTTTTAATGACTTCTGGGATATGACGGTATATAGAACTAGCTTATGCTTCTTACTGCTGTGGTTTTTTTTGGACAAAGCAATTTTGTAATTATTGCTTCCCTACATTAGTGCATTTATAACCCAAAAGTCATAATCTCAGTAAATTAGAAGCATTACCAAAGAATACCTGCAAAGGCTTCCTAAGCATTTATAAAGGTCCCTTAGTCTGTTTCAGTAGCTCCACAATCATGGGGAAGACTGCTGACCTGACAGATGTCCAGAAGGCGTCACTGACACACTCCACAAGGAGGGGAAGCCACAAAAGGTCATTGGTAAAGAAGCCGGCTGTTCACAGAGTGCTGTATCCAAGCATATTAATGGAAAGTGGAAGGAAAAAGTGTGGTAGAAAAAGGTGCACAAGCAACCAGGATAACCACAGCCTGGAAAGGATTGCTGCAAATTTTTTCACATTACTGTGTTCTTAATTTAACAGCAAAAAAAAACAACACACCACATCACGTGAACACAGCCTTACACTCATTGAAAGAATTGTGCAAGCGTTTACTTAAAAAGAGAAAGAAAAGCAAAAAATACATGCGTTACTTTAATTTGCTCCAAATTGATCAAACATTATGAGCCATATTGATGAGTTTATGCATGAGTGAAGAGAAAAGGTCCAAACAGGAAAAGGAGTTTAAAAAGAAAAACACAACGCAACTGACGAATTGTTACCAAAGTATATTAGAAAGTTGCAGAACAACTCATAGCACAAGGATGGAGATTCATTCCCGTGTAATCAGCCAGTTACCATATATGTAACGTGTTTGTTTCTATATTTGCTCAATACACTGAAACAACCTGGTAATCTCCTCTGGGTGGTCCTCTAACTGCCACTGGTAGTCACAGCTAGGGTTGAGCGACCTTTACTTTTATAGGATCGGGTCGGGTTTCACGAAACCCGACTTTTTCAAAAGTCGGGTCGAGTGAAATCGGCCGATCCTATAAAAAAGTCGGGGTCGGCCAAAACTCGAAACCCAATGCAGTGCATTGGGTTTCCAATGGTTCCCAGGGTCTGAAGGAGCGGAAACTCTCCTTCAGGCCCTGGGATCCATATTTAAGTGTAAAATAAAGAATTAAAATAAAAAATATCGCTATACTTACCCTCTGACGGGCCCTGGTACTAACCGGGAACCTTCCTTCCTTAGAATCAACCTTCCAGGACCTTGCGGTGACGTCACGGTGACGTCGCGGCTTGTGATTGGTCGCGCGGCCGCCCATGTGACCGCTCGCGCGACCAATCACAAGCCGCGACGTCACCGTGACGTCACCGAAGGTCCTGGAAGGGCTGATTCTTAGGAAGGAAGGCTGCCGGAAAGAAGCAGGGCGTGTCCGAGGGTGAGTATATACCTAATAGGAATATACTCACCCTCGGCTTCGTTCCGGCAGCCTTCCTTCCTAAGAATCAGCCCTTCCAGGACCTTCGGTGACGTCACGGTGACGTCGCGGCTTGTGATTGGTCGCGCGAGCGGTCACATGGGCGGCCACGCGACCAATCACAAGCCGCGACGTCACCGTGACGTCACCGCAAGGTCCTGGAAGGCTGATTCTAAGGAAGGAAGGTTCCCGGTTAGTACCAGGGCCCGTCAGAGGGTAAGTATAGCGATATTTTTTATTTTAATTCTTTATTTTACACTTAAATCTGAATTCCGATACCAATTCCCGATATCTTAAACATATCGGGAATCGGTATCGGAATTCCGATTCCAGATTCAGAAGATCGCCGACTTCATGGCCGACCCCACACAGGGGTCGGGTCGGGTTTCATGAAACCCGACTTTGCCAAAAGTCGGCGACTTCTGAAAATTGCCGACCCGTTTCGCTCAACCCTAGTCACAGCTAATATTGGCTGCCATTAGAGTGTGGTGTGCACAGGTCCACTTTCCACATACCCCAGCACTACACTTACCTCCTGCAGTTACATTGTGGTTGTTTTGTCATAATTACTGCAAAATTGCAACAAAACACAATGTTTTAGCAAAAACTGTATTATTTTGCCACAAGTTTGTGCAAATCTTAGCTGCGTATGTCTGCACCTTGTGACTATATCCTAAATGGCATCAGAAAGAGTGTTATGGAAGTTTATATTCTCTAACCAGGAGAAATCTCTGGCCATTCAATTGTAGCTCTACTACTATACTGCCTCCTATAGATGAGAGTCTAGAGCTAAATAGGGAGGAAAATTCCCATATACAACGTCTGTTCGGTTACAAAGAAATTAAACAAATGTGTATAAAAAAGTAAAATACACTAGGCAACAAAATAAAGGCAACACTTAAACAACACAATGTAACGCCAAGTCAGTCACTTCTGTGAAATCAACCTGTCCAGTTATAAAGCAACACCAATTTGTGAATCTGTTTCTCCTGCTGTTGTGCAAATGGAACAGACAACAGGTAGAAATTATAGGCAATTAGCAAGACAACCCCTAAAAAGGAGCGGTTCTGCAGGGGGTGACCACAGACCATTTCTCTGTTCTCATCCATTTTGGTCACTTTTGCATTTTGTCATTGTTCTCCCCCTAGAGGTACAGTAGCGTGAGGCGGTGTCTACAACTAACAGAAGTTGCTCAGGTAGTGCAGCACATCCAGGATGGTGCATCAATGCAAGCTGTGGCAAGAAAGGTAGCTGTGTCTATCAGCACTGTGTCCAGAGCATGGAGCAGATACCAGAAGACAGGCCAGTACACCAGGAAATGTGGAGGGGGCCGTAGGAGGGCAACAACCCAAAAGCAGGACCGCTATCTCCTCTTTTGTGCAAGGAGGAGCAGTGCCAGAGCCCTGCAAAATGACCTCCAGCAGGCTACTAACATAAATGTATCTGCTCAAACTGTCAGCAACAGACTCCATGAGGATGGTATGGGGGCCTGACGTCCACAAGTGGGGGTTGTGCTCACAGCCCGTCATCGTGCAGGGCTATTGGCATTTGCCAGAGAACACCAGGATTGGCAGATTTGCCACTAGCGCCCTGTGCTCTTCACGGATGAGAGCAGGCTCACACTGAGCACATGTGACAGACGTGACAGAGTCTGGAGACGCCGTGGAGAGCGATCTGCTGCCTGCAACATCCTCCAGCATGACCGGTTTGGCAGTGGGTCAGTAATGGTGTGGGGTGGCATTTCTTGATGATTTCCTCAGACCCCTTGTGAGACCATATTTTGGTGCGGTTGGCCCTGGGTTCCTCCTAATGCAGGACAATGCCAGACCTTATGTGGCTGGACTGAGTCAGCAGTTCCTGCTAGATGAAGGCATTGAAGCTATGGACTGACCCAACTTCCCCAGACCTGAATCTAATCCAGTTTGTACTCTAAGATGTGATCCATCCTGTATAATGATGAACTATTTTCTAGTAGTCGATTACTAGCATGGTGAGCTGATTTTGTAACAGGCAGATGTTACTCCGGTAACTAGACAGACATTGTGGGACATCACCACCTTGAGGAGGAAGTTTGGTCTCTTGGGTTAATTATGAGCAGTCACTACCACTGCAGGGAATTATCCCCGTGACATTATAGGAACCTCTGAGTCCCATGTTTCCTGCCTTATCTCCTTTACACACGTTTCCCTAATAGTCTGCGCTCACTGATTGAGCAATGAAAACTACTGGAGTCCTTGAGCAAAGGGGAATATTAACTTGTGTTCACTGAGAGGGTGGTGGATCCTCGTAATCAAGAAGATCAGATCTCTGAGCTGTGCTCCATCCTTCAAGAGGAAATGGTTACACACTGATACAATCTCACATCACAGCTGTAATTCTGCTAATGTCACCGATCATTGGCTTGATAAATAGATGCTGCTGATCAAAAGGGGACCTGCAACATATCCTAGAAATGGGGGGATCTAGTGCTGGAAGGTGGGGAGCAGGGCAGCAGAGTGCGATTCCTATGTGTATCTCTATTGTACGTTGTCCTGGGATAAACTGTATAAAAGAGAGCAAAAGTAACAGAGAAGTATAGGGAAAAGTAAGAATGAATGACAATATCATGCTAATACTCTCAAACTTGTGATAGAACTAAATGTGCGACACCCCTGCTGAAAACTGTACAGTACATCATACAAAGTAGTTACATGGAATCACCTCTTGTAAAACTGATACACAACTATTTTTGACTTTATCGCTAATAACTAGAATATTCTTACATAAATAAATGAATTTAGAAAAAGAAAGTTGTGAACTGTCCTCACCATCAGAAGGACTGCCATGGACCCTCCAGAGACCAGATACAAATATCTCCCTCCAAAGGATGCAGCATTATTGTCAGTCTGGAAGAAATAATGTTATTATTCGCTCACATTTCTTTCTGCAATGCTGTAGTAGTCACTACTAGTATTAATGCTAAATCTACTACCACTTAGACATTTCTTTCTTCTTCATTTCCCTTGCTAAACCAGTCTCCTTGCACATGGAGGTTTTCTCATCATGGATTGCTAAGTATTATGCTTCCCCTCTTTTAGCCATGTGGATGGTTCTGCCTGTATTTAATTGACCTATTTGGGTCCTCTTGCACCCTAGGAAACGTTTTGTGACTTATTTTGTTTCACAACCGTTATTAGTATGCATTGTGCTGGCAGCACATCCTTCAAATTGTTTATAAAAGGGTTTCTTTGTATAGAGATCCTATGTGGCATCATAGTTGCTGTCTGTGTTTTGTGCAAGTTGAGGGTTCACTATATTGATAACCTTATTTTTGGTGAGCTTAAATATTCATATGGTTAGCAGGGATTGAATATTGCTTTATTATGGGCTGATATAGTCTAATAGCCATGGGCTTTTTTAAGTGTTCTTAAAGGGAACCTGTCACCTGAATTTGGCGGGACCAGTTTTGGGTCATATGGGCGGGGTTTTCGGGTGTTTGATTCACCCTTTCCTTACCCGCTGGCTGCATACTGGCTGCAATATTGGATTGAAGTTCATTCACTGTCCTCCGGAGTACACGCCTGCGCAAGGCAATATTGCCTGTTTCTTGCATAACTTTTTTTTTTAACACTGCAACCAACCCCATTACCATTGCATCCAGCTCTACTACCACTGCAACCAACCCCATTACCATTGCAACCAGCTCAATTACCACTGCTACCAACCCTATTACCACTGCTACCAGGCCTATTACCACTGCCACCAACCCTATTACCACTGCCACCATCCCTATTACCACTGCCACCAACCCTATTACCACTGGTACCAGGCCTATTACCACTGCTACCAGGCCTATTACCACTGCCACCAACCGTATTACCACTGCCAGCAACCCTATTACCACTGCTACCAGGCCTATTACCACTGCCACCAACCGTATTACCACTGCCACCAACCCTATTACCACTGCTACCAGGCCTATTACCACTGCTACCAGGCCTATTACCACTGCCACCAACCGTATTACCACTGCCACCAACCCTATTACCACTGCCACCAACCCTATTACCACTGCTACCAGGCCTATTACCACTGCCACCAACTGTATTACCACTGCCACCAACCCTATTACCACTGCTACCAGGCTTATCACCACTGCCAATAACCCTATTACCACTGCAACCAACCCAGTACTAGTGCAACTAGCTCTACCAGGCCTATCACTACTGCCACTAACCCCATTATTATTATTATTTACTGTTAGACATTTTTTATAGCGCCATTTTTTCCATGGTGCTTTACATGTGCAAATATAGACAAGTACAATAAACATGAGCAAAAACAAGGCACACACAAGTACAGGAGGAGAGAGGACCCTGCCCGCGAGGGCTCACAGTCTGCAGGGGATGGGTGAGGATACAGGAGGAGAGAGGACCCTGCCCGCGAGGGCTCAGTCTACTAGGGATGGATGAGGATACACTAGGAGAGAGGACCCTGCCCGCGAGGGCTCACAGTCTGCAGGGGATGGGTGAGGATACAGGAGGAGAGGGTAGAGCTGGTCGTGCGGCGGTTCAGTAGACTGGGGATCACTGCAGGTTGTAGGCTTGTCAGAAGAGGTGGGTCTTCATTACCACTACTAGCAGGCCTATCAACACTAACACTAACCCTATCACCACTGCCACCAACCTCATTGCCACTGCCACCACCCTTATTACCACTGCTACCAGGCCTATCACCACTGCCACTAACCCTATCACCACTGCCACCAGCCATATAACCCATGTCACCAACTGCACCTCCACTAACTATCACCACTACCACCAAGCTTATCTCTGGAAAGATCGATAAAAACCAACTAGCAGTGATCATCAGCCTCTGAGAGCTCTGGTAGGAGAGAGACAAAACACATACTGGGCTAGATATTTGTAGATTGCTTTTATCATTATTAAATGTGACCATTGTAGAGATGTGTCTGTTAGGCCTAACTGCCCATGCACCTCTGATTGTAGATGACCCAAGATGTCTTTATCATCCTGAGTTGTATATAAAGGGACATTTCCTATAACTGCAGGCTTGTGACCGCTGCCCTCTTCCCGGGAGCTAATCCCCGGCACACGTCTCCAGAGCCTCATACACATTCTGAATGGGATTTAAGTTATTACTAGGATTTAGAGGCCACAACAAAAGCTGAACATTGATGTGAGACATGGAGATAACTGAGGTTGAGCCGAGTCCTAACACCTCCAAGTTATTGCCTGCATTTACAAGTGTGGACACCTGCCATCTTCTTCTCATGACGTTATGGCTAATGGTCATCAGCACCACAGAAAAGCTCCACATACACTGTGTTCAAAATTATTATGAAATTGGATTTAAGTCATAAAGATGTAATTGTTTTGTTTTTCAAATAAACTTGTGGATGGTATTGTCTCAGGGCTCAATGGATCACTGAAATCAATCTTAAACACATGTGATAATTAGTTTTCCAGGTGATTCTAATTAAAGGAAAACTACTTAAAAATGATGTTCCACATTATTAAGCAGGCTACAGGTTTCAAGCAATATGGGAAATAAAAAGGATCTCTCTGCTGCTGAAAAGCGATAAATAGTGCAATGCCTTGGACATGGTATGAAAACATTAGATATTTCATGAAAATTTAAGAGTGATCATCATACTGTGAAGAGATTTGTGACTGAAATAGAGCACAGACATAGTTCATGCAGATAAAGGCATAGTAAGGAAGGTTTCTGCCAGACAAATTCATTGCATTAAGAAAGCAGCTGCCAAAATACCATTACAAAGCAGCAAACACATATTTGAAGCTGCTAGTGCCTCTGGAGTCCCTCGAACCTCAAGGTATAGGATCCTTCAAAGGCTTGCTGTGGTGCATAAACCTACTATTCGGCCACCCCTAAACAGTGTTCACAAGCAGAAACGGTTGCAGTGGGCCCAGACATACATGAAGACTAATTTTCAAACAGTCTTGTTTACTGATGAGTGTCAAGCAACCCTGGATGGTCCAGATGGATGGAGTAGTGGATGGTTGGTGGATGGCCACTATGTCCCAACAAGGCTGCGACGTCAGCAAGGAGGTGGAGGAGTCATGTTTTGGGCCGGAATCATGGTTAAACAGCTGGTAGGGCCCTTTAAGGTTCCTGAAGGTGTGAAAATGGCCTCTGCAAAGTATATAGAGTTTCTGACTGACAACTTTCTTCCATTGTATAAAAAGCAGAAACGTGCCTTCAGGAGCAAAATCATCTTCATGCTGACAATGCCCCATCTCATGCTGCAAAGAATACCTCTGAGTCATTGGCTGCTATGGGCCTAAAAGGAGATAAACTCATGGTGTGGCCACCATCTTCCCCTGACCGCAACCCTACAGAGAACCTTTGGAGGATCATCAAGCCAAAGATCTATGAGGGTGGGAGGCCGTTCACATGAAAACAGCAGCTCTGGGGGGCAAAGAAATACAAGCAGAAACTCTCCAAAAACTCACAAGTTCAATAGATGCAAGAATTGTGAAGGTGACATCAAAAAAGGTTCCTATGTTAACATGTAACTTGGCCTGTTAGGAGGTTTTGGAGTTAAATAGCTTTTTTGTTCAGTGAATGTGACCTCCTAATGCTGCAAATTCCACAAATGAGACTTTTCAGTTCTTTATATCAAATGTTTAGAAATTCTACTGTTCCTAATAATTTGGAACAGTGCATTGTGGGGTTTTATTCATTTTGGAGATTATACTATTATCATTGGGAGGTTTCGTCAATAAAATTCAATGTATAATCTAACGGGTGATGACTTTTATTAGACTGTCATTTGCACCGACCATCTAGGAAAATCCGAGAAAAATGTCATTTGCATAATAATTTGGAACATGGTGTATATTGTACTAATTGGAAGTCAGTGATCAGGAGTTGGGGCCTCATCTGAGTCCTCTTAATGTCAGGTTAGGAAATAATGCAATATACCGTATATACTCGAGTATAAGCCGAGATTTTCAGCCCTTTTTTTAGGCTGAAAGTGCCCCTCTCGACTTATACTCGAGTTGTTATCCCAGGGGGGGTCGTCGGGGGAGAGGCGGCTGTGACATACTCACCTGCTCCTGGTACGGTCCCTGCATCTCCGATGGTCTCCGGGCGCTGACAGCTTCTTACAGCGTTAAGCTGTCACATGGTACCGCTCATAACATGAATATGGACGCGACTTCACTCCCATAGGGGTGGAGCCACATATTCATTACTGTAATGAGCAGTACCATTGACCTCTCAACGCTGGAAGAAGCTGTCTGCGCCCGGAGAAGACCATCAGGGAAGCTGCCAGGGACCGCGCCGGGAGCAGGTGAGTATAATGGGGAGGGTGAGCAGCATTGCGCAATATTCACCGGTCCTCGTTCCACCGCCTGGCCCCGCTCCGTCTTCTGCGTCCTCTGCAGTGACGCTCAGGTCAGAGGGCGCAATGATGTGGTTAGTGCGCGCCCTCTGCCTGAACGATAGTGCAGAGGATGCGGAAGACGGAGCAGCGCCCGGTGGTGGAACGAGGACAGGTGAATATTTCAAGTGCTGGGGCCTGAGCTACGAGAGGTGAGTATGTCATTTGTATTTTATTTTTTTTTAATCGCAGCAACAGCATATGGGGCAAATATCTGTATGGAGCATCTTAAGGGGCCATAAGCAGCATTTGGGCAGCATTATATGGGGCAAATATCTCTATGGAGCATCTTATGGGGCCATAGTCAGCATTTATGCAGCATTATATGGGGCAAATATCTCTATGGAGCATCTTCTGGGGCCCTTATTAACCTTTGTGCAGCATTATATGGGGCATATTTTAATATGGAGCATCTTATGGGGCCCATCGTAAACTTTATGGAGCATTATATGGGGCGTATTTTGTATGGATCATTTTATGGGGCCATTATTAACCTTTGTGCAGCATTATGTGGGGCATCTATCTATATAATTGTCTAAGGGTCACTTCCGTCTGTTTGTCTGTCACGGAAATCAGCGACGGGCACAGTCCGGCCGCAAATTCACCCCTTCCTACTCTCCGTCAGTGCCCCCTCCATACTCCCCTCCAGTCAGCGCTCACACAGGGTTAATGGCTGCGTTACACCGCGGTGTAACGCACTCTGTTAACGCTGCTATTAACCCTGTGTGACCAACTTTTTACTGTTGATGCTGCCTATGCAGCATCAATAGTAAAAAGATCTAATGTTAAAAAAAATAAAAAATCATATTCTCACCTTCCGGCGCCTTTCCCGCTCCCCGCGAAGTTCCGGTCTGAAGAATGCATCTCGCAAGATGATGACGTAGCGGTCTCTCGGTCTGGGTATTGTCTCTCTCTACAGCTCTCCTGCGTATTGTCGCTTTCTCTACAGCTCTCCTGCGTATTGTCGCTTTCTCTACAGCTCTCCTGCGTATTATCGCTTTCTCTACAGCTCTCCTGCATATTATCGCTTTCTCTACAGCTCTCCTGCATATTATCACTTTCTCTACAGCTCTCCTGGGTATTGTCGTTTTCTCTACAGCTCTCCTGGGTATTGTCGCTTTCTCTACAGCTCTCCTGCGTAGTGTCGCTTTCTCTACAGCTCTCCTGCGTAGTGTCGCTTTCTCTACAGCTCTCCTGCGTATTGTCGCTTTCTCTACAGCTCTCCTGCGTATTGTCGTTTTCTCTACAGTTCTCCTGGGTATTGTCGCTTTCTCTACAGCTCTCCTGCGTATTGTCGCTTTCTCTACAGCTCTCCTGCGTATTGTCGCTTTCTCTACAGCTCTCCTGCGTATTATCGCTTTCTCTACAGCTCTCCTGCATATTATCACTTTCTCTACAGCTCTCCTGGGTATTGTCGTTTTCTCTACAGCTCTCCTGGGTATTGTCGCTTTCTCTACAGCTCTCCTGCGTATTGTCGCTTTCTCTACAGCTCTCCTGCGTATTGTCGCTTTCTCTACAGCTCTCCTGCGTATTGTCGTTTTCTCTACAGTTCTCCTGGGTATTGTCGCTTTCTCTACAGTTCTCCTGCGTATTGTCGTTTTCTCTACAGCTCTCCTGCGTATTGTCGCTTTCTCTACAGCTCTCCTGCGTATTGTCGCTTTCTCTACAGCTCTCATGCGTATTGTCGTTTTCTCTACAGCTCTCCTGCATATTGTCGCTTTCTCTACAGCTCTCCTGCGTCTTGTCGCTTTCTCTACAGCTCTCAGGCGTAACGTCGCTTTCTCTACAGCTCTCCTGCGTATTGTCGCTTTCTCTACAGCTCTCCTGCGTATTGTCGCTTTCTCTACAGCTATCCTGCGTATTGTCGCTCTCTACAGCTCTCCTGCGTATTGTCGCTTTCTCTACAGCTATCCTGCGTATTGTCGCTCTCTACAGCTCTCCTGCGTATTGTCGCTTTCTCTACAGCTATCCTGCGTATTGTCGCTCTCTACAGCTCTCCTGCGTATTGTCGCTTTCTCTACAGCTCTCCTGCATATTGTCGCTTTCTCTACAGCTCTCCTGCGTATTGTCGCTTTCTCTACAGCTCTCCTGCGTATTGTCGCTTTCTCTACAGCTCTCCTGCATATTGTCGCATTCTCTACAGCTCTCCTGCATATTGTCACTTTCTGTACAGATCTCCTGCGTATTGTCGCTTTCTCTACAGCTCTCCTGCATATTGTCGCTTTCTCTACAGCTCTCCTGCGTATTGTCGCTTTCTCTACAGCTCTCCTGCGTATTGTCGCTCTCTACAGCTCTCCTGCGTATTGTCGATTTCTCTTCAGCTCTCATGCGTATTGTCGTTTTCTCTACAGCTCTCCTGCGTATTGTCGCTTTCTCTACAGCTCTCCTGCGTCTTGTCGCTTTCTCTACAGCTCTCAGGCGTATTGTCGCTTTCTCTACAGCTCTCCTGCGTATTGTCGCTTTCTCTACAGCTCTCCTGCGTATTGTCGCTTTCTCTACAGCTCTCCTGCGTATTGTCGCTCTCTACAGCTCTCCTGCGTATTGTCGCTTTCTCTTCAGCTATCCTGCGTATTGTCGCTCTCTACAGCTCTCCTGCGTATTGTCGCTTTCTCTACAGCTATCCTGCGTATTGTCGATCTCTACAGCTCTCCTGCGTATTGTCGCTTTCTCTACAGCTCTCCTGCGTATTGTCGCTTTCTCTACAGCTCTCCTGCGTATTGTCGCTTTCTCTACAGCTCTCCTGCGTATTATCGCTTTCTCTACAGCTCTTCTGCATATTATCACTTTCTCTACAGCTCTCCTGGGTGTTGTCGTTTTCTCTACAGCTCTCCTGGGTATTGTCGCTTTCTCTACAGCTCTCCTGCGTAGTGTCGCTTTCTCTACAGCTCTCCCGCGTATTGTCGCTTTCTCTACAGCTCTCCTGCGTATTGTCGCTTTCTCTACAGCTCTCCTGCGTATTGTCGTTTTCTCTACAGTTCTCCTGGGTATTGTCGCTTTCTCTACAGCTATCCTGCGTATTGTCGCTCTCTACAGCTCTCCTGCGTATTGTCGCTTTCTCTACAGCTATCCTGCGTATTGTCGCTTTCTCTACAGCTCTCCTGCATATTATCACTTTCTCTACAGCTCTCCTGGGTATTGTCGTTTTCTCTACAGCTCTCCTGGGTATTGTCGCTTTCTCTACAGCTCTCCTGCGTATTGTCGCTTTCTCTACAGCTCTCCTGCGTATTGTCGCTTTCTCTACAGCTCTCCTGCGTATTGTCGCTTTCTCTACAGCTCTCCTGCGTATTGTCGTTTTCTCTACAGTTCTCCTGGGTATTGTCGCTTTCTCTACAGCTCTCCTGCGTATTGTCGTTTTCTCTACAGTTCTCCTGGGTATTGTCGCTTTCTCTACAGCTCTCCTGCGTATTGTCGTTTTCTCTACAGCTCTCCTGCGTATTGTCGCTTTCTCTACAGCTCTCCTGCGTCTTGTCGCTTTCTCTACAGCTCTCAGGCGTATTGTCGCTTTCTCTACAGCTCTCCTGCGTATTGTCGCTTTCTCTACAGCTCTCCTGCGTATTGTCGCTTTCTCTACAGCTATCCTGCGTATTGTCGCTCTCTACAGCTCTCCTGCGTATTGTCGCTTTCTCTACAGCTATCCTGCGTATTGTCGCTCTCTACAGCTCTCCTGCGTATTGTCGCTTTCTCTACAGCTATCCTGCGTATTGTCGCTCTCTACAGCTCTCCTGCGTATTGTCGCTTTCTCTACAGCTCTCCTGCATATTGTCGCTTTCTCTACAGCTCTCCTGCGTATTGTCGCTTTCTCTACAGCTCTCCTGCGTATTGTCGCTTTCTCTACAGCTCTCCTGCATATTGTCGCATTCTCTACAGCTCTCCTGCATATTGTCACTTTCTGTACAGATCTCCTGCGTATTGTCGCTTTCTCTACAGCTCTCCTGCATATTGTCGCTTTCTCTACAGCTCTCCTGCGTATTGTCGCTTTCTCTACAGCTCTCCTGCGTATTGTCGCTCTCTACAGCTCTCCTGCGTATTGTCGATTTCTCTTCAGCTCTCATGCGTATTGTCGTTTTCTCTACAGCTCTCCTGCGTATTGTCGCTTTCTCTACAGCTCTCCTGCGTCTTGTCGCTTTCTCTACAGCTCTCAGGCGTATTGTCGCTTTCTCTACAGCTCTCCTGCGTATTGTCGCTTTCTCTACAGCTCTCCTGCGTTTTGTCGCTTTCTCTACAGCTCTCCTGCGTAGTGTCACTTTCTCTACAGCTCTCAGGCATATTGTCGCTTTCTCTACAGCTATCCTGCGTATTGTCGCTATCTCTACAGCTCTCCTGCGTATTGTCGCTTTCTCTACAGCTCTCCTGCGTATTATCGCTTTCTCTACAGCTCTCCTGCATATTATCACTTTCTCTACAGCTCTCCTGGGTGTTGTCGTTTTCTCTACAGCTCTCCTGGGTATTGTCGCTTTCTCTACAGCTCTCCTGCATAGTATCGCTTTCTCTACAGCTCTCCTGCGTATTGTCGCTTTCTCTACAGCTCTCCTGCGTATTGTCGCTTTCTCTACAGCTCTCCTGCGTATTGTCGTTTTCTCTACAGTTCTCCTGGGTATTGTCGCTTTCTCTACAGCTCTCCTGCGTATTGTCGCTTTCTCTACAGCTCTCCTGCGTATTGTCGCTTTCTCTACAGCTCTCCTGCGTATTATCGCTTTCTCTACAGCTCTCCTGCATATTATCACTTTCTCTACAGTTCTCCTGGGTATTGTCGTTTTCTCTACAGCTCTCCTGGGTATTGTCACTTTCTCTACAGCTCTCCTGCGTATTGTCGCTTTCTCTACAGCTCTCCTGCGTATTGTCGCTTTCTCTACAGCTCTCCTGCGTATTGTCGCTTTCTCTACAGCTCTCCTGCGTATTGTCGTTTTCTCTACAGTTCTCCTGGGTATTGTCGCTTTCTCTACAGCTCTCCTGCGTATTGTCGTTTTCTCTACAGCTCTCCTGCGTATTGTCGCTTTCTCTACAGCTCTCCTGCGTATTGTCGCTTTCTCTACAGCTCTCATGCGTATTGTCGTTTTCTCTACAGCTCTCCTGCGTATTGTCGCTTTCTCTACAGCTCTCCTGCGTCTTGTCGCTTTCTCTACAGCTCTCAGGCGTATTGTCGCTTTCTCTACAGCTCTCCTGCGTATTGTCGCTTTCTCTACAGCTCTCCTGCGTATTGTCGCTTTCTCTACAGCTCTCCTGCGTAGTGTCACTTTCTCTACAGCTCTCAGGCATATTGTCGCTTTCTCTACAGCTATCCTGCGTATTGTCGCTATCTCTACAGCTCTCCTGCGTATTGTCGCTTTCTCTACAGCTCTCCTGCGTATTATCGCTTTCTCTACAGCTCTCCTGCATATTATCACTTTCTCTACAGCTCTCCTGGGTGTTGTCGTTTTCTCTACAGCTCTCCTGGGTATTGTCGCTTTCTCTACAGCTCTCCTGCGTAGTATCGCTTTCTCTACAGCTCTCCTGCGTATTGTCGCTTTCTCTACAGCTCTCCTGCGTATTGTCGCTTTCTCTACAGCTCTCCTGCGTATTGTCGTTTTCTCTACAGTTCTCCTGGGTATTGTCGCTTTCTCTACAGCTCTCCTGCGTATTGTCGCTTTCTCTACAGCTCTCCTGCGTATTGTCGCTTTCTCTACAGCTCTCCTGCGTATTATCGCTTTCTCTACAGCTCTCCTGCATATTATCACTTTCTCTACAGTTCTCCTGGGTATTGTCGTTTTCTCTACAGCTCTCCTGGGTATTGTCACTTTCTCTACAGCTCTCCTGCGTATTGTCGCTTTCTCTACAGCTCTCCTGCGTATTGTCGCTTTCTCTACAGCTCTCCTGCGTATTGTCGCTTTCTCTACAGCTCTCCTGCGTATTGTCGTTTTCTCTACAGTTCTCCTGGGTATTGTCGCTTTCTCTACAGCTCTCCTGCGTATTGTCGTTTTCTCTACAGCTCTCCTGCGTATTGTCGCTTTCTCTACAGCTCTCCTGCGTATTGTCGCTTTCTCTACAGCTCTCATGCGTATTGTCGTTTTCTCTACAGCTCTCCTGCGTATTGTCGCTTTCTCTACAGCTCTCCTGCGTCTTGTCGCTTTCTCTACAGCTCTCAGGCGTATTGTCGCTTTCTCTACAGCTCTCCTGCGTATTGTCGCTTTCTCTACAGCTCTCCTGCGTATTGTCGCTTTCTCTACAGCTATCCTGCGTATTGTCGCTCTCTACAGCTCTCCTGCGTATTGTCGCTTTCTCTACAGCTATCCTGCGTATTGTCGCTCTCTACAGCTCTCCTGCGTATTGTCGCTTTCTCTACAGCTATCCTGCGTATTGTCGCTCTCTACAGCTCTCCTGCGTATTGTCGCTTTCTCTACAGCTCTCCTGCATATTGTCGCTTTCTCTACAGCTCTCCTGCGTATTGTCGCTTTCTCTACAGCTCTCCTGCATATTGTCGCATTCTCTACAGCTCTCCTGCATATTGTCACTTTCTGTACAGATCTCCTGCGTATTGTCGCTTTCTCTACAGCTCTCCTGCATATTGTCGCTTTCTCTACAGCTCTCCTGCGTATTGTCGCTTTCTCTACAGCTCTCCTGCGTATTGTCGCTCTCTACAGCTCTCCTGCGTATTGTCGATTTCTCTTCAGCTCTCATGCGTCTTGTCGCTTTCTCTACAGCTCTCCTGCGTATTGTCGCTTTCTCTACAGCTCTCCTGCGTAGTGTCACTTTCTCTACAGCTCTCAGGCATATTGTCGCTTTCTCTACAGCTATCCTGCGTATTGTCGCTTTCTCTACAGCTCTCCTGCATATTGTCGCTTTCTCTACAGCTCTCCTGCGTATTGTCACTTTCTGTACAGATCTCCTGCGTATTGTCGCTTTCTCTACAGCTCTCCTGCATATTGTCGCTTTCTCTACAGCTCTCCTGCGTATTGTCGCTTTCTCTACAGCTCTCCTGCGTATTGTCGCTCTCTACAGCTCTCCTGCGTATTGTCGATTTCTCTTCAGCTCTCATGCGTCTTGTCGCTTTCTCTACAGCTCTCCTGCGTATTGTCGCTTTCTCTACAGCTCTCCTGCGTAGTGTCACTTTCTCTACAGCTCTCAGGCATATTGTCGCTTTCTCTACAGCTATCCTGCGTATTGTCGCTTTCTCTACAGCTCTCCTGCATATTGTCGCATTCTTTACAGCTCTCCTGCATATTGTCACTTTCTGTACAGATCTCCTGCATATTGTCGCTTTCTCTACAGCTCTCCTGCATATTGTCGCTTTCTCTACAGCTCTCCTGCGTATTGTCGCTTTCTCTACAGCTCTCCTGCGTATTGTCGCTCTCTACAGCTCTCCTGCGTATTGTCGCTTTCTCTACAGCTCCCAGGCGTATTGTCGCTTTCTCTACAAGCTCTCCTGCGTATTGCCTTGTTTGTTGTAAATGGTAAAAACTAACATTTAGCCATTGAAATGTCAACCTCGGTAATGGGGTATATACATTGGCCATCCATCTGTGCAGTTCCAAGCTCGGAAATAGTGTGCAATGCTGCAGGGATTGTTAATTATAGAAAAAAGTATGCAAATTGCCTCTTCTGAGAAAAAGAGGACTTAAACTCTACAGCGCCACCTATTGGAAGTAGCGATCCTACAATAGGTGGCGCTGTAGAGTTTAAGTCCTCTTTTTCTCAGAAGAGGCAATTTGCATATTTAAATTCCCAGAGGAGCATTGTACGGCAAATAAGCCTCCTTACCTTGACAAGCCAGAGATGGTATGTCACTCTCCATAAGGAGAAACGATACCCCTTAGAAAAAAGTAAACATTTTTTTATATTTATTGAAATAATACATTTTCCTCCTGGTTATTGGTGAACATGATGTATGATATTCTGTGGCTGAAGGTCGTTCAACTAATGACAGATGAGTTACAATGCAAAACATTAAAACTATTAAAAAATGGCTTGTGTTTAGATAAATGACTGTGTTCCCTTCTACCTGGCAGCCCAGGACCTGTGGCTTTGTCTCCGCCACTTTCCAGGCCAAGTGCTGTATGTAGTAAATGGCAGGGTTTTCTCTGGTCATGTGCTGCCATCTAGTGGTCATCTGAGTGGACTAACATTGGAGTAACCCCTTAAAATGTGGTTAATGTGGAGTTTTATCAGGCAGGGAACAACTTGTCTTCGCTTCACTGCTGAGTGACATTTCATTTTAGTCCCTGTCCCTATAGAGGTTCACAATTTCCTTAGACATTTCTACATTTAAGCATAGGACCCGTTGAAGCGCAGCTAGCGTGAAATGGCTGTCATCCACAGAAGGGATCTGCTCCTCTCCCGCTGTGCCCGTGTTATGGACTAAATAAAGGAATGTTTTACCGGATAGTGAGTGCCACCTTGTTTTTCTGTTTTTGGACTATCATTAATTAATTTTTTGGTGTGCACCCATATTCCCTCAGTTGTCTAGTGTCCAGCCTACACCCAGGTAGAGTTCAATCTCAGCTGAGATAATCACAGAAGTACAGTTGTGCTCAAAAGTTTACACACTCCGGCAACATTTTTGCTTTCTTGGCCTTTTTTCAGAGAATATGAATGATAACACCAAAATCTTTTCTCCACTCATGGTTAGTGGTTGGTGAAGCCATTTATTGTCAGACTACTGTGTTTTCTCTTTATAAATCATAATGACAACCCAAAACATCCAAATGACCCTGATCAAAAGTTCACATACCCTGGTGATTTTGGCCTGATAACATGCACAGAAGTTGACACAAATGGGTGTGACTGGCTACTAAAGGTAACATCCTCACCTGTGACCTGTTTGCTTGTAATTAATGTCTGCATAAAAGCTGAGTGGGTTTCTGGGATTCAGACAGACTTTTGCATCTTTCATCCAGCCACTGACGTTTCTGGATTGTGAGTCATTGGGAAAGCAAAAGAATTGTCAACGGATCTATGGGAAAAAGTAGTTGAACTGTATAAAACAGGAAAGGGATACAAAAAGATATCCAAGTAATTGATAATGCCAGTCAGCAGCGATCACACTGTGATTAACAAATGGAATATCAGAGGCTCTGTAAAAACAAAACCACGGTCAGGTAGACCAACAAAAATGTCATCCACAACTGCCAGGAAAATTGTTTGGGATGCAAAGAAAAACCCACAAATAACATGAGCTGAAATACTGGACTCTCTGAAAACTAGCCATGTGGTTGTTTCAAGATGTACAATAAGGAGGCACTTGAAGAAAAATGGGCTGCATGGTCGAGTCGCCAGAAGAAAGCCATTACTGTGCAAAAGCCACAAAGTATCTCGCCTACAATACGCAAAACAGCACAGAGACAAGCCTCAAAACTTCTGGAACAAGGTAATTTGGAGTGAATTCCAGAGTCTGTGCTCAGCATCTTGATTCGTATATGTGGCTATATGACCGATTACGGTGGAGTAATCTAAAGTCCCCTGATGAACCCCCTGAATGAATAAGACGGGGGAGAAACGCGTCGGGACAGCGTGAACATGAGCCGATGTATTTACATGGCGGCTATGAGGGAACATCTGAGGAGTAAAGAGCTAAGTGGATAACTTGCATTAGCTATAGTTTTATGGTGCAATATTTGGTATACTAAGCACCTGATCTATTAAAGCAGTGATACATACAACATCGGTGTGGTATATCTCTGCTATTATGAACTAGGAAGCTGGGAATGTGTATCTGAACTGCCTATGAAAATAGATAATATATGGTGCATAGGTGGTATATTTAGCACTGTGTTCTTGACTAAGGCATCAGATAAAAATAATTTGTGTAGGTATATCCCCTCTATGATAAGCTATGGATACATGAGCACCTTCTTCTTTCTTTCTTTCTTTCTTTCTTTTTTTCTAGCTCATTTGAGTATTCAGTAAAGTTGAAGTTTTGGTGTAGGACAATTTTTCATACTGGTGATATGCTGGTAAAGATATACCTGTTGCTAATATACTTATACAGGACAGCTTAGGAGGAGTTCTAGGTTCCCACTGATCACAGATTTGTGAAAAGTATATATGTTTCACATAGTTTTAGTAACAACTATTTAAAGCTCTTGGTCAATAGTACAGCATATAGCTTATATATTAGTGCTTGGTATGTTACTATGGATCTAATTTGATCCATATATGTGTGGTTCTTGTCTGTGGGTATTAGATGTGTAGGGGTCACCTAGGGAAATAAGGGACAGCCACCGGTGAGTGGAGGGCGCCATATCGAATATTTAGGGTGCCAACCTCCGCTGCAAGGAAGGTTATCAGACTTTAGGGCCCACTAGGGTCAGAATAGGCATATTATATGTAATATTTTCATTTTTTATATTTTTTTTTATTTTTTTTGTTTTTTTCATTGTTATTTTTCACATTTTTTTGAGTTTTTCTATTGTGTTCCTTTTTGGTAAATAAATGACATCTATTTAAGTGTCTATATATATACATATATATGCTGTGTCCCTAATTCCAGGAATTTGGTCCCCAATAGGGATGTTTTTTATCCACATTTTTGATGATTATTTTTATTGTACTAGATGATTAATAAAGATTGATGGTTTTAAGGGGTAGGTTTGTTTTTTCGGTTGTTGTCATCTCTCTCTCCTGACCTCATTATCATTGATCCACTCTGGGGAGATCTCAAGCGCGCAGTTCATGCTAGACAGCCCAGGAATTTACAGGAACTGGAGGCTTTTTACCAAGAAGAGTGGGCAGCTTTACCATCTGAGAAAATAAAGAACCTCATCCACAACTACCACAAAAGACTTCAATCTGTCATTAATGTTAGAAGGGGCAATACATGGTATTAAGAAATGGGGGATGTGAACTTTTGATCAGGGTCATTTGGATGTTTTGGGTTGTCAATATGATTTAAAAAGAGAAAACACAGTAGTGTGACAATAAATAGCTTCACCCAACCACTAACCATGAGTGGAGAAAACATTTTGGTATTATCATTCATATTCTCTGAAAAAAGACCAAGAAAGCAAAAATTCTGCCGGGGTGTGTAAACTTTTGAACACAAGTGTAAGTGTCGGCAATACACCTGGTTTTAAACGGTTTGTGCTGAATGTAGTAAATTGCAGGGTTCTCTGTGATGGGCATGTGCTGCCATCTAGTGGTAATCTGAGAGGACTAACATTGGAGGAACCCCTTAAAATGTGGTTAATGTGGTTTTATCAGTCAGGGAACAACTTGTCTTCGCTTCACTGCTGAGTGACACTTCATTTTGGTCCCTGTCCCTATTGCGGTTCACAATTTCCTTACACATTTTGTATATATCTGGGACTACTTACCTTTCTGGGTTTTTATTCTGCTCTTATAACCAGATGGATGAACACTGTTATCAAATCAAGCTGAGTGACTTTGGTGTGACCCACCCTGTAGGATACTATGTGTCATCCATGTCACCTATTATCCCAATATGCAAATAAATCTATATAATTTATTCAATGTGATTTTCTTTTTGATATTCAATCTCTCAATGTTAAAATTTGCCGACCCTTAAATTATAGACTGTTCATGCCTTTGTCAGTTGGCAAACTTACAAAATCAGCAAGGGATCAAATACTTATTCCCCACCGTGTATACTCTGGGTAGACAGCCCCTTCAACAACCAATGTGCCCAGACCAATATTACTTGCATTATAGGAGACAAATGATGCCAGTCGCTGGTCTTGTCATGCTACTTACTTTGTGGCTGCCATCGCTGAGTTTTAAGCATTTCACACAAGTTTTTGGTTCGGTATTTTACTTTGTTACATTTGTAACATTCATTATTTCCAGAATTTCTGTCTTATTGAATTGCCATTGAAAAAAGCCAGACACAAAGCCATGAAACACATGTATCGAGATAACCCGAGAGTTCATTGCTGTTAGTGGCCTGCAATCTAAACATGAAATTCAAGAATGGATCGGCACTCCGTGTGTCAAGGTGTTTGTTGCTTGTGGAAAAACATCATTTCAAAGAGTCCCGGCACCCACTTAATGTTAAATTAGTTCTTTTATTCAATAAACAAGGAAATCTAATAGGCCACGTTTCAGCCCACCCCAGGCTTTGATCAACTGAAACGCGTCCTATTGGATTTCCTTGTTAATTGAATAAATGAGCCATAATTCAGCATTACATGAGTGCCAGGCCGACCAGCAGAGGTCTCCTCTGTAAGATGACCACCGGTATGTGCAGGATTACATAAATCCTTATAATAGGCCCCGAAGCTGTGACCTCCTGGTCCTACAGACGTGTCCGGCCTAGTGTGTAAGATTTCAGCATCCCTGTTACATCATCAGAGATACCCAGCAGTCGTGAGAATATACCAGCATCACGCTCTAAAGGTTTTGCCTAGATAGATGTATAGGGGGGGGGGGTTATAATTTTGGTGGCGACTAACTGTAAATTGTATTAAAACAAGATTTGTAAAACCGTTTAATTAAAATCATCAGATTGTTGCTTGCAAGCAGGGCCCCCCGTCCGGCTGTAGGTGATGAATATTAGCCCGGTAATGTCTATTGTCTGTACAAGTCCCCTCTGAATTGTAAAGTGCTGTAGAACATGTTGGCGCTATTGAAATAAAATGATTATAAGATTGTGACAAACTGGCAGTAATATATTGGACCGACCCTAACCCTCAGGTCCGCTTATCTTTTTGTATGATTAGGGCTTCATTATTTTGTTTGTAAAAAGAACCAATAACCAACATTAACCTGTGAGCTATATATAATATACAGTGGATAACAAAAATAATAATTTCACAAAAGTTTCCTCATTTACTGTCACCCATAATCCGAGAAATGAACTGAAATCATTTTGCGGGGAAAAATAAAAATAACAAAACTAAAATAATTTGTTTCCAAGTGTGATCGATCACCCTCTTATGACAGAGGGTGAGGTTGTGTTTAGAAGTGGCCAATCACATTCTCTCCCATGTTACATAGTAGTCAGCGCTCAGCTGCCGTGGCCAGTTACAGCGACTCTCATTAACCCCAGAGAAAGTGTTGCTGCTCTAGGAGGATTTTCCTAGTTGTAGTTTACAGCTAAAGCCATAAACAGCTGACAACACAGCAAAGGGTTCTCATTCTGGGAAATATAGCAGACAGTAGAAGGATACAAAAAAAATCTGCCATAGACACTTTGAAGACGTCATCATGAAGTGGCTTAAATTTGACAGAACAGGGACATTACCTAGAACTGAACATCCCTCACAAATTGATGAAAAAGCTGAGAATATAATTGGTCCAAGAGGCCGACAGCACCATTAATCCCATCCTGACATGCACCGCACATACACAGCTCTGCATTCCTGCAAACAGTATATGTACGGTTGCACAATTGCGTGACCGCACGCTAAGCGCCTCGGCAATCGGGTGCGGATGTCAGCTCTACGTGACATGGCATCCGCTAATTATATCAGCAAATTTTACATTCAAAAAATCAAATGGTGCTCCTTCCATTCCGAGCCCTGCCATGTGCCCAAACAGTAGATTTCCCCCACATATGGGCGCATGCTCAGGAGAAATTGTACAAGAAATTGTATAGTCCGTTTTCCCTTGTGAAAGTTGAAAAAAAAAATTAGGTCTAAAGGAAAATTTTTGTGAAAGAAAAGTACATGTTTATTTTTCCTTCTACAAATTCCTGTGCAGCACCTGAAGGGTTAAAAAAACTTCATGAATGTGGTTTTGAGTACATTGAGGGGTGCAGTTTTTAGAACGGTGTCACTTTTGTGTATTTTCTGTCATATAGGCGCCTGCAAGTCACTTCAAATTTGAGGTGGTCCCTAAAAAAAAAAATGGTTTTGCAAATTTAGTTTTAAAAATGAGAAATCGCTGGTCAACTTTTTACCCTTATAACTTCCTAACAAAATAAAATTGTTTCAAAAATTGTGCTGATGTAAAGTAGACATGTGGGAAATGTTATTGACTATTTTGTGCTATGACTCTCTGATTTGAGGGCATAAAAATTAAAAGCTTGAAAATTGCAAAATTTTCAAGAAAAATGTCCGTTTTTTCACAAATAAACGCAAATCATATCAAAGAAATGTTACCACTATCGTAAAGTGCAATATGTCACGAGCATTATTCTCAGAATCACCGGGATCCATTGAAGCTGTGGTAGAGCGGCTCACCCGGCTGGACACAGATGTTTAACTGGAACACTGTCTCTTTAAGGCCGCTTTCACATTTGCGGTTGTGTCCGCAGCGTTTCTTCCGCAAATATCCGCATGTGTTGTGTATTCCTATATTTAACATTATCGACGCTTGCGTTTTTGTTTGTTCGCGTTTTGCCGCGTTTGACGACGCATGCGTCGTCTAGTCGTCTGCGTCTTGGCGCGGAAATGCAACATGTAGTAATTTTTAGAGGCGTCATTTTGCCGTCTGGAAACGTAACGTAAGCGGCTGATTGCGCAAGGTTTGGGCCAAAAAAACGCATTGTAGTCTATGTAAACGCATGCGTTTTGCAGCACATGCGTTTGGTTGCGTTTGCCGACGCATGCGTCTCAATTGAGAAAAACATGTCTACACACTGATAAGCCACCCCCCACATACAAGGTGATAAAGGGAGGGAGTGGACATTGGCAGTTCACTACTCATCAGACTGCCTTGCAGACGAGACGCCCCACAGCCCCTTGGAGCAGCAAACAAGCAAACAAGCCTCAGAACTATGTGAGTATATCCTATCCAATGCATTTCTTTTCTATAATCTGTGTCTATATGCCCTAATTTCTTTCATTTCTTTCTTTCTGCATGCATCAGAATGTCTTCTTCTTCTGATGAGGAAACGCCTGGGCCTGCACAAGGGGAACATGTCAGTGAAGTGAGTATTCACCTCCTCAGATTGATAAGTATTCACTGTCACATCTACACATATGACAATGTATATTTTCCTTTTTTCAGACCACTTCTTCTACAGCGGAAGAGAATGGGCAGGAGACTGGGCAGGAGCAGCGTAGTCACGGTCGGGTGGCACGGCCGCAGCGTGTAAGTATACCTGGCTGACTGTTTATTGTATCCTCACTTTACAATTCTTGAATCTTCATTTCTTTCTACTTCTCTCTTTCTTTCCCTTTTGCTTCAGCACCAGTGGGTTTTTTTTCATTTCAATATTCATGCCATTCCTCTGATTCTGTTTTCTGTCTTCCTTATGTGAATGTCTCCAATATTAATGTCCTTTTTGTTTTTAGGTTCCAGAAGGGGATGAGGACCTCATAGAGAATGAACACCTCATCTCCCTGGTCCATGAGCGAGACCCATTGTGGGACACCCGGGATCCACTGCACGCCAACAACGTGACGATCCGGAGGCTTTGGAATGAGGTGGCCACAGCGTTGTGGGATGGCTGGGCCAATGGCTCGGGTCCGTTCTGCATTTGGTAAGTATAGCAATGCAGTGTGATGCAGTCAAGACCTTGGCCATGCTCACACAACTGTGTATGATGAGAGAAAGTCATTACTTTTTCACAGCACACACAGTTGTGTGACCACGGTCAAAAGACCATTGTCCCAACTATAATGTTTTGTTTTGTCAACAGTGTCAAAAGTCAAAACACGTTGGCGATCGATGAAGGACCGCTTCAACAAGGACCTGCGCCAAGAGAGCCGGCTTCCAAGTGGTTCTGGAGCAAGGATACGAAAATACAAGTATCCTTGCGTTTTTGAGACCGGTCCTTGCACGAAGAACGTAAGTATATTGGTTAAAAAAGAAAAAAAAAACGTTTTGTATAATGCTAGCTTTTTTGGATCACTATTTTGAATCAGTATTTGGAATGCGAAACCATGAGTGATTGATACATGCAGAAGTGGGGTACGTGTTCTTTGAATACTTTTCCTCACATAGTTCCTCTCCAGGTTTTGGCTTACCAATACTGATTTGAAATACATAGCAAATACTGACAGTGTGACAGCAGCCTACACAACAGATCTATACTCATCAAGTCAGGTGTCAGAAATAATGAATTCAGGATGCCAAAGGCTCCTCAATTCATTTTTCCTGGCACTTGTCCTGGTGAGTATACATGTGGCTTGTATAGAGATATGGCTTGTATCGCCTCCATCGTCTCTTCATATTTTACATCAGTTTTTTTAATCCAAAACAAGGAGTGGTTGATGCATGCAGAAGTTGAGCATGTGGTTTTATGAAACTTTTCTTCCTACTGTTGTACTCCTGGCTTGCAAATTCTGATGTAAAATTCACTCAAAATAGTGCTAGTGTGACCTCTCCCTATCTGAATGTTTATATAACTCTGGAGTTATCTTTTTGTAAATGTTTTGTATTAATTTTATTTTATTTTTTTTTTCACAGCACTTGGAGCTCCACTGTTGGCCCATGTTCTGGAGCGGTCCTTCATCAGTCAGCCACGGACCCATCCCAGCCATCCTCCAGCGCTGCAGCAAGTGGGCCTGCCACACAACCTGGAGGCCAGGAAGCTGGTCCATCAGGTGTTCCCCTTCCCCAGTCCTCTGCCTCTAGCCAATTTTTTATGGGCTCCTCCCGGCAGCGGCAGAGGGCCGCGGACAGGTCACTCATGCCCGAGTTTTTGCACTTGAGCTCGGTCTTTCACGAGGGACTCAAGGCGATGGGTGACCGACTGGATACTGCCATTAGTCATATGAGCACACGTATCCAGGAGGTTACCACAGCCCTTGCCCAAGTGAAAGCCGACCTCCAGAGGCCAGCACATCATTTTTTTAATCAGATAGAACAGGGCATGTCGGAACACCTTAGTCCCGATCTCCAGATTACTGTTATGCAGGCCTGCAATGCTGCTTACATGCAGGCTATGCAGCAGAGTCGGTATTTTCAGCAGACAGTGGGGGCATTTCCACCAGTGCCCACACTGTCACGCTTTACGTCAATGCCGACATCTGCTGCATACCACTGCACGGCCACCTCCATTCCAAACACTGCCGGACCGTATTATAGCACCACCACCATGCCCAGTGCAGTGGGTCAGCCCACCGCCACCACCATGACAACTGCTGCTCCTGCTTGGGCCTCCTCCACTGCCACCACCATGCTGCCGCCGCAGGACCCTGGCCTGGCGTTCCCCGCCACCACCACAAGAGTGCCGTTGCCGGACCCTGCCCTGGCGTTCCCCGCCACCACCACAAGAGTGCCGTTGCCGGACCCTGCCCTGGCGTTCCCCGCCACCACCACAAGAGTGCCGTTGCCGGACCCTGCCCTGGCATTCCCCGCCACCACAACAACTAACCCGCGCCAACCAAAGAAAGGGAAAGGCAAAACAAAACAAAAAAAAAACATAGCTATCCCTCCCCCCTCACCTCCCAATGTGTCTGTAATGTCTGGTTTGTCTCACCCTTCCAGTGTGTCTCAGCCCTCTCATGTGTCTAGCCCAATCCCTGAATTTCCTGACCCCAGCAGTTTTATAGCGCCTTCTCCTGCCACCCCTATGTCGGCTACAATAAGCCAGACCTCACAGCTCGACACCCCACAATATCGGCACTCAACCCCAAGCAGGCGCAGTTAATTTTTTTTTTGTTTGTTTGTGTTTACTAAAATAAACCTGTGTTTTGCCCCAATAAGGTTTGGTTAATTGTGTATTTCGCCTCCGTCAACACACACCCTGCGCCAATAACAAAAAATGCGTCGAACACTTTATTGGGATCCACCTCCAATCTCCAGTACTTACTTAGCAGAACACTGAAGCTTGGTGTGTGTTTGGTTGAGAGATATGAGGTTGACCCCAAAAATAACACTTGTATTTTCTCCAAAAACACTTCTTTCTGTTTACTCCATGACTTTTTGTCGCCCACAGAAGACAAAATGGTGGTAATACACAGCACAACTATACTCAACAGGTCGTGTCTTATCAGAAACATTATTTATGACCCCTGATCTGCTGATTTGAGAAATGCATTGTATTACCTCCATTTTATCTTCTTGGTACATTACATATATTTCACACAAAGTGAAGGGACAATATACGTCATACATGGCATATCTATACTCACCCGGACAAGTGTCAGGAAAAATGAATTCAAGAGCCATTTGCATCATGAATTCATTATTTCTGACACCTGACTTGATGACTATAGATCTGTGGTGTAGGCTGCCGTCACACTGTCAGTATTTGCTCAGTATTTCACAGCACTATTTGTAAGCCAAAACCAGGAGTGGAACTATGTGCGGAAAAGTTCAATAAACACATATGCACCACTAAAAGCATTTAACTACCACTCCTGGTTTTGGCTTACAAATACTGATGTTAAGTACTGGACAAATACTGTGACAATAACAGCCATCGTCTATACAGTCTGCGGCAAATAGCTACTGGTGAACCAAGACAGGACGCAATGACGTCAACAACCTAAGCCCAAAAACCCAAAGTGGTTTGTTAAGGAAATAGATAGGAGACATGGTGAAGAAAGTAAAACACAATTATTTTATTAGAAAAAACATTAACATTTCAAACATAACTTTACAGACCCGAAGCCAGCAGTACATTTTACACCATATTGTCCTGCCATGGCACACGTCCAATGTCAGAATCAAAAAAGGCAGCAAATTGGTCCCGCATGTGGCCTAATTCAACTGTTGACCGCAGCGGGTGATGACGGTAATCAGGCAAAGGGTTTGCTACAGGTTCATCAAATTCTATGGTGGGTCGCTCCTTAGCCAGAATGAAATTGTGGAGAACCACACAGGCTTTAACCACCTCATCCACTGTCTCCATTTTTAGATTTATGGCAGTTGCGCCATTTGGACACCATAATCCCAAAGGCACACTCTACTGTTCTGCGGGCCCTGGTTAGTCTGTAGTTATAGATCCGTTTTGTGCGGTTCAAGTCCCGACTTGAATAGGGCTTCAGGAGATTTTCACTCATCTGAAAGGCCTCATCCCCAACCATTACAAATGGCAGCGGTGGGCCTTGAGTGTAGGGGAGTGGTCGTGGCTGTGGGAAATTAAAATTTTTGCCATAAACACGTCGGCCCATATCAGAGTTTTTAAAAGTCTGTGAATCGTTGCCACGGCCAAAAGCACCAATGTCCAGAGCAATGAAGCGACAGTCCGCATCGGCTATTGCCATGAGAACTACTGAAAAATATTTCTTGTAGTTGAAGAACTGTGATCCCGTTCTGGCTGGTTTGATAATCCGGATGTGCTTCCCATCCACCGCACCCAAACAGTTGGGAAAATCACAAACAGTCCAAAATTTTTCAGCAATTTCCTTCCACATGTCCTCCGTGGGTATGGGTATAAATTCCTCACGGAGAATGGTCCATAAAGCCCGGCAGGTGTCAAAAACAATTCCGGACAGCGTGGAAATTCCAAGGCGGTACTGGAAGTGAAGGGATGACAATCTCTCTCCAGTTGCTAGAAATCTGTAGAAAGAATAAATAATTTACAAAAATGCCAAAAATACATGTCCGACCTGCAAAAATTATGGCTAGCTTTTGTTTAGAATTATTACATACCTTAAGGTAACCAGGAGACGTTCCTCTGGTGGAATGGCTCTACGGAGCTGTGTGTCCTGTCTCCGGATGGCTCATTGGACGCGATCAAGCAAATCCCGGAAAGAGTCTTGTGACATCCTTGTATATTCCGGGAATTTTTCTGGGTTCTCATTGAGCTCGCCATACAGGGTGTGATATGCACCACGGCTCTCCCGCAGTTCTACAATGGGGTGTTGCCAAAACCGCCTACACCGTGTCCTTCTCTGTCTTTCCCGGTTTCGGTGTTGCTCCCAAGCAAACGCACACGCCAGAAAAATCTTGATGCTTAGATCCAGTTTGAAGTAAAAGCTATCCATGTGAAGATCCATCTTGTCACAGGATACAGGAGCAAAATCTGAAGATTTCAGCTGTCCTAGGGTCTATATATAGATATCCCATAATACACGCCCTCTGTAGTCCCATTGGCTGTTTCTTGTGATCTAGATTTTTCTCCTGTAAATTTTTTCAACATGCGCACAAAAAACGCAAACGCATATAAAACGCAAGCAAAAGCATGTAAACGCAGCGTTTTAATTACGCATGCGGTAACCGTATGTGGTTTTAAAACGCTGCGTTTACACGCGTTTTCTTGCTTTTTTCGTGTCCTTGCGTTTGCGGATTAAACGCTGCAGATTAAAACGCAAATGTGAAAGTAGCCTAAGTAAATGCTTGGTTTATTGAAGGCAGCATAACCCAAGCTGGAAAGTAAACACGCCCCTCTGGACAAAACAGTAAAACAAAGAAAGTCTTTTTCACATGGGGGATCAGCCTGCTCACAGGCAGTAATGCCCATGGTTCAGATTAGCACACACTTTCCTGGAGTGTTCTCTCTCCAGGCACCTCCTGAACACGGGAAGCTTTGGCCATTTAAGCCCAGACCTTGTGATTCCTCCATCATGTGACTGATCACATGATCCTGACAACACACAGGTCCTGTAAGGACACCGCAGGTGGAGATACATGGACCTCTCCCACCCGCTCTATGTAGGCCCACTAAAACAGCCCATCATATAACTTTCTAAACCGTCCCAACACGCAGTGTGCTGGAGGAAACTATTCTGGTTTTACATCACTGACGCCATCATGTGCAATGACACGTATCTCCCCTCCATCACTTCACCAGTGAATCTGTCACAAAGCGCTATAGAGCTATAACCTCATAAAGTGACAGTGGTCAGAATTGAAGAAATTGGCCTGGTCAGGAAGGTGAAAACAGGCTTCGGGATGAAGGGGTTACAGGAGCTGCAGGAATTTCTGGCCAATCCTGATTATGGTATGTCCTGCATGTGACCACAATCTCCCATATTCTTCAAATGTCTGGCCTATGGGGTAGGTTGGAGCAAGATGGAAGCCTTTACTTACAAAGAGAAACTTCCAAGCTCGGCTATGTTTTGACAAATCCTCCATCAATCTGACAAAAGCATTTGGGAGAACGTGTTAAGTCTGATTAAACCAATGGGGAACTTTTTGGCCATAATTTCCTAAGTTATTTTGGGCAGGATGCTGACACTGAGCACTACCAGAAGATCACCATACCCACAGTGAAGCATTATGAACAACTCCCATCAGTAAATCTTACATCAAAACCTTCCATCCTCTACTACAAAGCTGAAGATGAGGAGGAGGAAATTCAACTTTCAGTGCGACAACACCCCTAGGTGACCTGTAGAAGATGTCCCCGCAATCTGACCGATGTGGAGCTGCAGCATGCAAGGAGGAGCCGGCAAAGATCACTAATTCTAGATGTGCCGCGCCGAGAGACCCCGACCCAGAAAGACTGAGGAATTCACAGGGGGCTGCCACAAAGTATTAGTGTAAGGGAGTGCACATTTATGCAACTACATTATTTTACTTCTTTATTTTTCTAATTTCACCTAAAAAGATTTCAGATTTGTTTTTATTATTGAATTGTAAAGATTATTGGCAACATTAAAGGTGGGAGAGGTTCTGATATTATTCTTATGATTGTTTTTTTTTCACATGACAACAAAAACCTGTCTTTTTCAGACAGGGGTGTGTAGACTTCTTCCCTCTCCTGTAGGAGCCTGCACTCAGCTTCCTGTAGAAATATCCATCAGTCCTATAAATAAAGCATGATTTAAGAATGGAGACGAATCCTGGATGTTGAACTCTGCTTGGCCATGGGTTGGTTTGTAACCTCCAGTCCCTGGTGGTTCAGGCCACCGCTTATAACCTCACGTATCAGTGAAAATCTCAGACTCAACATTTCCTCCCATCACAAGCAAACGTCTGGAGGTGAACCTCACAAGGAAAGACTCCGACTTCTATACATAGAAGCGTTTCCTTCTATTCATGGCCAGGCTGCTGGGACAAAGGCGACAAGCGGCTGCTGAGCCTACACAGACAGCAACGGCCCTGCATGTGCTGCTCTCGCCTGAAATCCTTATGTCTCCACCGATCCTTCTTCTAATATATTCGAAAATAATGAAAATTCCTTCAGATATCTTATTATAATTTACACATGGCGTAAGCTTCTAAGTAATCAAATGTATTCATCTAAATGGGCTAGCTTTGTTGGCGTGGGTTCAGGGATTTCTCCGAGCCTCAGGCAGATGCAGTAATTTCTCATGTAAACGTTCCCCACAGTCTATGGATAATTGTGCCGCTACTGCGCCATCGCCTTGTGTCACCTGGAGAAAAGCTGACGTAATAAACCTTGTAAACACCAGGGATGATTGACTAAAACTGTCCAACTCTAATGTAGACTAGATGTCCCACGGTGCCATATGCAAACATTTACCGTAGATTTTGAGACCTGGCTACAATTTTAGGCCACAGCCTCTTTTCTAGTAGAACACTCCCTTGTCACTTGTGTCTAAAGCGCAATACGTTTGGTGTGTTACTTACTTTTTTGGCACAAATTAAACCAGAAATAGATTTAAATCTCACTATTGTATTTTATTTTTTCAGTTCCCCTCTAGTTGGATAAATCAGTCAGTTCTTATGTTAAAGCAGCACTCCAGCGTTTTTTTTATTATATTAGTGGTGCCACTAATGTAAGCTCCCTTCTTGCCCCCAGTCTTCTACTCCTCAGCCGCCATCTTCATCTGTTCTTGGTGCCACTAATGTAAGATTCCTGCCCCCAGTCTTCTACTCCTCAGCCGCCATCTTCATCTGTTCTTGGTGTCACTAATGTAAGCTCCCTTCCTGCCCCCAGTCTTATACTCCTCAGCCGCCATCTTCATCTGTTCTTGGTGCCACTAATGTAAGCTACCTGCCCCCAGTCTTATACTCATCAGCCGCCATCTTCATCTGTTCTTGGTACCACTGATGTAAGCTCCGTGCCCCCGTTCATATACTCCTCAGCCGCCATCTTCATCTGTTCTTGGTGCCAATAATGTAATCTCCCTGCCCCCAGTCTTATACTCCTCAGCCTCCATCTTCATATATTCTTGGTGCCACTAATGTAAGCTCCCTGCCCCCAGTCTTATACTCCTCAGCCACCATCTTCATCTGTTCTTGGTGCCACTGATGTATGTTCCCTGCCCCCAGTCTTATACTCCTCAGCCTCCATCTTCATATGTTCTTGGTGCCACTAATGTAAGCTACCTTCCTGCCCCCAGTCTTATACTCCTCAGCCGCCATCTTCATCTGTTCTTGGTGCCACTAATGTAAGCTACCTGCCCCCAGTCTTATACTCCTCAGCTGCCATCTTCATCTGTTCTTGGTGCCACTGATGTAAGTTCCCTTCCTGCCCCCAGTCTTATACTCCTCAGCCGCCATTTTCATCTGTTCTTGGTGCCAATAATTTAAGCTCCCTGCCCCCAGTCTTATACTCCTCAGCCGCCATTTTCATCTGTTCTTGGTGCCAATAATGTAAGCTCCCTGCCCCCAGTCTTATACTCCTCAGCCACCATCTTCATCTGTTCTTGGTGCTAATAATGTAAGCTCCCTGCCCCTAGTCTTATACTCCTCAGCCGCCATCTTCATCTGTTCTTGGTGCCACTGATGTAAGCTCCCTGCCCCCAGTCTTATACTCATCAGCCGCAATCGTCATCTGTTCTTGGTGCTACAAATGTAAGCTCCCTGGCCCCAGTCTTGTACTCCTCAGCCGCCATCTTCATCTGTTCTTGGTGCCACTAATGTAAGATCCCTGCCCCCAGTCTTATACTCCTCAGCCGCCATCTTCATCTGTTCTTAGTGCTACTAATGTAAGCTCCCTACCCCTGGTCTTATACTCCTCAGCCGCCATCTTCATCTGTTCTTCGTGCCACTGATGTAAGCTCCCTGCCCCCAGTCTTATACTCCTCAGCCGCCATCTTCATCTGCTCTTGGTGCCAATAATGTAAGCTCCCTGCCCCCAGTCTTATACTCCTCAGCCACCATCTTCATCTGTTCTTGGTGCCACTAATGTAAGCTCCCTCCCTGCCCCCAGTCTTATACTCCTCAGCCGCCATCTTCATCTGCTCTTGGTGCCAATAATGTAAGCTCCCTGCCCCCAGTCTTATACTCCTCAGCCGCCATCTTCATCTGTTCTTGGTGCCACTGATGTAAGCTCCCTGCCCCCAGTCTTATTCTTCTCAGATTCTTCTCAGCCACCATCTTCATCTGTTCTTGGTGCCACTAATGTAAGCTCCCTGCCCCCAGTCTTACACTCCTCAGCCGCCATCTTCATCTGTTCTTGGTGCCACTAATGTAAGCTCCCTCCCTGCCCCAGTCTTATACACCTCAGCCGCCATCTTCATCTGTTCTTGGTGCCACTAATGTAAGCTCCCTGCCCCCAGTCTTATACTCCTCAGCCGCCATCTTCATCTGTTCTTGGTGCCACTGATGTAAGCTCCCTGCCCCCAGTCTTATACTCCTCAGCCGCCATCTTCATCTGTTATTGGTGCCACTAATGTAAGCTCCCTGCCCCTAGTCTTATACTCCTCAGCCGCCATCTTCATCTGTTCTTGGTGCCACTAATGAAAGCTCCCTGCCCCTAGTCTTATACTCCTCAGCCGCCATCTTCATCTGTTCTTGGTGCCACTAATGTAAGCTCCCTGCCCCAGTCTTATACTCATCAGCCGCCATCTTCATCTGTTCTTGGTGCCACTAATGTAAGCTCCCTACCTCTAGTCTTATACTCCTCAGCCGCCATCTTCATCTATTCTTGGTGCCACTGATGTAAGCTCCCTGCCCCGTCTTATTCTTCTCAGCCGCCATCTTCATCTGTTATTGGTGCCACTAATGTAAGCTCCCTGCCCCTAGTCTTATACTCCTCAGCCGCCATCTTCATCTGTTCTTGGTGCCACTAATGAAAGCTCCATGCCCCTAGTCTTATACTCCTCAGCCGCCATCTTCATCTGTTCTTGGTGCCACTAATGTAAGCTCCCTGCCCCAGTCTTATACTCATCAGCCGCCATCTTCATCTGTTCTTGGTGCCACTAATGTAAGCTCCCTACCTCTAGTCTTATACTCCTCAGCCGCCATCTTCATCTATTCTTGGTGCCACTGATGTAAGCTCCCTGCCCCCAGTCTTATTCTTCTCAGCCGCCATCTTCATCTGTTCTTGGTGCCACTAATGTAAGCTCCCTGCCCCCAGTCTTACACTCCTCAGCCGCCATCTTCATCTGTTCTTGGTGCCACTAATGTAAGCTCCCTCCCTGCCCCAGTCTTATACACCTCAGCCGACATCTTCATCTGTTCTTGGTGCCACTAATGTAAGCTCCCTGCCCCCAGTCTTATACTCCTCAGCCGCCATCTTCATCTGTTCTTGGTGCCACTGATGTAAGCTCCCTGCCCCCAGTCTTATACTCCTCAGCCGCCATCTTCATCTGTTATTGGTGCCACTAATGTAAGCTCCCTGCCCCTAGTCTTATACTCCTCAGCCGCCATCTTCATCTGTTCTTGGTGCCACTAATGAAAGCTCCCTGCCCCTAGTCTTATACTCCTCAGCCGCCATCTTCATCTGTTCTTGGTGCCACTAATGTAAGCTCCCTGCCCCAGTCTTATACTCATCAGCCGCCATCTTCATCTGTTCTTGGTGCCACTAATGCAAGCTCCCTACCTCTAGTCTTATACTCCTCAGCCGCCATCTTCATCTGTTCTTGGTGCCACTGATGTAAGCTCCCTGCCCCCAGTCTTATACTCCTCAGCCGCCATCTTCATCTGTTCTTGGTGCCACTGATGTAAGCTCCCTGCCCCCAGTCTTATTCTTCTCAGCCGCCATCTTCATCTGTTCTTGGTGCCACTAATGTAAGCTCCCTGCCCCCAGTCTTACACTCCTCAGCCGCCATCTTCATCTGTTCTTGGTGCCACTAATGTAAGGTCCCTCCCTGCCCCAGTCTTATACACCTCAGCCGCCATCTTCATCTGTTCTTGGTGCCACTAAGGTAAGCTCCCTGCCCCCAGTCTTATACTCCTCAGCCGCCATCTTCATCTGTTCTTGGTGCCACTGATGTAAGCTCCCTGCCCCCAGTCTTATACTCAGCCGCCATCTTCATCTGTTATTGGTGCCACTAATGTAAGCTTCCTGCCCCTAGTCTTATAATCCTCAGCCGCCATCTTCATCTGTTCTTGGTGCCACTAATGAAAGCTCCCTGCCCCTAGTCTTATACTCCTCAGCCGCCATCTTCATCTGTTCTTGGTGCCAC
The DNA here is from genome assembly GCF_051348905.1 of Ranitomeya variabilis. NCBI lineage: Eukaryota > Metazoa > Chordata > Amphibia > Anura > Dendrobatidae > Ranitomeya > Ranitomeya variabilis. Next base: position 249,070,236 of record NC_135235.1, read on the forward strand.
TAATGTAAGCTCCCTGCCCCAGTCTTATACTCATCGGCCGCCATCTTCATCTGTTCTTGGTGCCACTAATGTAAGCTCCCTACCTCTAGTCTTATACTCCTCAGCCGCCATCTTCATCTGTTATTGGTGCCACTGATGTAAGCTCCCTGCCCCCTGTCTTATACTCCTCAGCCGCCATCTTCATCTGTTCTTGGTGCCACTAATGTAAGCTCCCTGCCCCAGTCTTATACTCCTCAGCCGCCATCTTCATCTGTTCTTGGTGCCACTAATGTAAGCTCCCTGCCCCCAGTCTTATGCTCCTCAGCCGCCATCTTCATCTGTTCTTGGTGCCACTAATGTAAGCTCCCTGCCCTTAGTCTTATACTCCTCAGCCGCCATCTTCATCTGTTCTTGGTGCCTCTAATGTAAGCTCCCTGTCCCCAGTCTTATACTCCTCAGCCGCCATCTTCATCTGTTCTTGGTGCCACTAATGTAAGCTCCCTGCCCCAGTCTTATACTCATCAGCCACCATCTTCATCTGTTCTTGGTGCCACTAATGTAAGCTCCCTGCCCCTAGTCTTATACTCCTCAGCCACCACCTTCATCTGTTCTTGGTGCCACTAATGTAAGCTCCCTGCCCCAGTCTTATACTCATCAGCCGCCATCTTCATCTGTTCTTGGTGCCACTGATGTAAGCTCCCAGCCTCTAGTCTTATACTCCTCAGCCGCCATCTTGATCTGTTCTTGGTGCCACTGATGTAAGTTCCCTGCCCCCAGTCTTATACTCCTCAGCCACCATCTTCATCTGTTCTTGGTGCCACTGATGTAAGCTCCCTGCCCCCAGTCTTAGACTCCTCAGCCGCCATCTTCATCTGTTCTTGGTGCCACTGATGTAAGCTCCCTGCCCCCAGTCTTATACTTCTCAGCCGCCATCTTCATCTGTTCTTGGTGCCACTAATGTAAGCTCCCTGCCCCCAGTCTTACACTCCTCAGCCGCCATCTTCATCTGTTCTTGGTGCCACTAATGAAAGCTCCCTGCCCCCAGTCTTATACTCCTCAGCTGCCATCTTCATCTGTTCTTGGTGCCACTAATGTAAGCTCCCTCCCTGCCCCAGTCTTATACACCTCAGCCGCCATCTTCATCTGTTCTTGGTGCCACTAATGTAAGCTCCCTGCCCCCAGTCTTATACTCCTCAGCCGCCATCTTCATCTGTTCTTGGTGCCACTAATGAAAGCTCCCTGCCCCTAGTCTTATACTCCTCAGCCGCCATCTTCATCTGTTCTTTGTGCCACTAATGTAAGCTCCCTGCCCCAGTCTTATGCTCATCAGCCGCCATCTTCATCTGTTCTTGGTGCCACTAATGTAAGCTCCCTACCTCTAGTCTTATACTCCTCAGCCGCCATCTTCATCTGTTATTGGTGCCACTGATGTAAGCTCCCTGCCCCCTGTCTTATACTCCTCAGCCGCCATCTTCATCTGTTCTTGGTGCCACTAATGTAAGCTCCCTGCCCCATTCTTATACTCCTCAGCTGCCATCTGTTCTTGGTGCTACTAATGTAAGATCCCTGCCCCCAGTCTTATACTCCTCAGCCGCCATCTTCATCTGTTCTTGGTGCCACTAATGTAAGCTCCCTGCCCTTAGTCTTATACTCCTCAGCCGCCATCTTCATCTGTTCTTGGTGCCACTAATGTAAGCTCCCTGCCCCCAGTCTTACACTCCTCAGCCGCCATCTTCATCTGTTCTTGGTGCCACTAATGAAAGCTCCCTGCCCCAGTCTTATACACCTCAGCCGCCATCTTCATCTGTTCTTGGTGCCACTGATGGAAGCTCCCTGCCCCCAGTCTTATACTCCTCAGCCGCCATCTTCATCTGTTCTTGGTGCCACTAATGAAAGCTCCCTGCCCCTAGTCTTATACTCCTCAACCGCCATCTTCATCTGTTCTTTGTGCCACTAATGTAAGCTCCCTGCCTGTCATGGTTCTCAATGGCAAGAGAACGTAGTAAAGCATACAAAGGACTAGCTCTTGGAAGATGGGAACTCGAGCTGACTGTGAGCTAAACCTACCGCACAACTAACAGTGGCCGGGTAGCGTGCCTACGTTTTATCCCTAGACGCCCAGCGCCAGCCGGAGGACTGACTGACCCTAGCAGAGGAAAATACAGACCTGGCTTACCTCTAGAGAAATTTTCCCCAAAAGGCAGACAGTAGCCCCCACATATATTGTCGGTGATTTCAGAGGAAATTGACATACGAAGTATGAAAATAGGTTTAGCAAATTGAGGTCCGCTTACTAGATAGTAGGAAGACAGAAAAGGGAACTACACAGTCAGCTGAAAACCCTTTCAAAACACCATCCTGAAATTACTTTAAGACTCTAATATCAACTCATGACACCAGAGTGGCAATTTCAGCTCACAAGAGCTTCCAGCCTCAGAAATATTCAATCACAGAGAACTGGAACAAAAATGCAAAACAAACTTAGGACTAAAAGTCCAACTTAGCTGATAGTAGTCTAGGAGCAGGAACATGCAACAGAAAGGCTTCTGGTAACATTGTTGGCCGGCATAGAAATGACTGAGGAGCAAGGTTAAATAGAAAACTCCCACATCCTGATGGAAACAGGTGAACAGAGGAGATGAAGCACACAAGTTCAGTACCACCAGTGACCACCGGGGGAGCCCAGAAACCAAATTCACAACAGTACCCCCCCTCAAGGAGGGGGCACCGAACCCTCACCAGAACCACCAGGGCGATCAGGATGAGCCCTATGAAAGGCACGGACCAAATCGGAGGCATGAACATCAGAGGCTGTCACCCAAGAATTATCCTCCTGACCGTAGCCCTTCCACTTGACCAGATACTGAAGTCTCCGTCTGGAAACACGGGAGTCCAAGATCTTCTCGACAACGTACTCCAACTCACCCTCAACCAACACCGGAGCAGGAGGCTCAACGGAAGGCACAACCGGTACCTCATACCTGCGCAACAATGACCGATGGAAGACATTATGAATAGAAAAAGATGCAGGGAGGTCCAAACGAAAGGACACAGGGTTAAGAATCTCCAATATCTTGTACGGGCCGATGAACCGAGGCTTAAACTTAGGAGAAGAAACCTTCATAGGGACAAAATGAGAAGACAACCACACCAAGTCCCCAACACAAAGACGAGGACCAACACGACGACGGCGGTTGGCAAACTGCTGAGTCTTCTCCTGGGACAACTTCAAATTGTCCACCACATGCCCCCAAATCTGATGCAACCTCTCCACCACAGCATCCACTCCAGGACAATCCGAAGACTCCACCTGACCGGAAGAGAAACGAGGATGAAACCCCGAATTACAGAAGAAAGGAGAAACCAAGGTGGCAGAACTAGCCCGATTATTGAGGGCAAACTCCGCCAAGGGCAAAAAGGCAACCCAATCATCCTGATCCGCAGACACAAAACACCTCAAATAAGTCTCCAAGGTCTGATTAGTTCGCTCGGTCTGGCCATTAGTCTGAGGATGGAAAGCAGACGAAAAAGACAAATCAATGCCCATCCTAGCACAGAATGCTCGCCAAAATCTAGACACGAATTGAGTTCCCCTGTCAGAAACGATATTCTCCGGAATACCATGCAAGCGAACCACATTTTGAAAAAACAGAGGAACCAGCTCGGATGAGGAAGGCAATTTAGGCAAGGGGACCAAATGGACCATCTTAGAGAAACGGTCACACACCACCCAGATGACAGACATCTTCTGAGAAACAGGGAGATCAGAAATAAAATCCATGGAGATGTGAGTCCAAGGCCTCTTCGGAATAGGCAAAGATAACAACAATCCACTAGCCCGAGAACAACAAGGCTTGGCCCGAGCACAAACATCACAAGACTGCACAAAACCTCGCACATCTCGCGACAGGGAAGGCCACCAGAAGGACCTAGCCACCAAATCCCTGGTACCAAAGATTCCAGGATGACCAGCTAACGCAGAAGAATGGACCTCCGAGATGACTCTACTGGTCCAATCATCCGGAACAAACAGTCTACCAGGCGGGCAACGATCAGGTCTATCCGCCTGAAACTCCTGCAAGACCCGTCGCAAGTCTGGGGAAACAGCAGATAATATCACTCCATCCTTAAGGATACCTGTAGGTTCAGAATTACCAGGGGAATCAGGCTCAAAACTCCTAGAAAGGGCATCCGCCTTCACATTTTTAGAACCCGGTAGGTAAGAAACCACAAAATTAAACCGAGAGAAAAATAACGACCAGCGCGCCTGTCTAGGATTCAGGCGCCTGGCAGACTCAAGATAAATCAAATTCTTGTGGTCGGTCAATACCACCACCTGATGTCTAGCCCCCTCAAGCCAATGACGCCACTCCTCAAAAGCCCACTTCATAGCCAAGAGCTCCCGATTACCAATATCATAATTTCGCTCAGCGGGCGAAAATTTACGAGAAAAGAACGCGCAAGGTCTCATCACGGAGCAGTCGGAACTTTTCTGCGACAAAACCGCCCCAGCTCCGATTTCTGAAGCGTCGACCTCAACCTGAAAGGGAAGAGTAACATCAGGCTGACGCAATACAGGGGCGGAAGAAAAGCGGCGCTTAAGCTCCCGAAAGGCCTCCACAGCAGCAGGGGACCAATCAGCAACATCAGCACCCTTCTTAGTCAAATCAGTCAACGGTTTAGCAACATCAGAAAAACCAGTTATAAATCGACGATAAAAATTAGCAAAGCCCAAAAACTTCTGAAGGCTCTTAAGAGAAGAGGGTTGCGTCCAATCACAAATAGCCTGAACCTTGACAGGGTCCATCTCAATGGAAGAGGGGGAAAAAATGTACCCCAAAAACTAAATCTTTTGAACCCCAAAAACACACTTAGAACCCTTTACACACAAGGAATTAGAGCGCAAAACCTGAAAAACCCTCCTGACCTGTTGGACATGAGAGTCCCAGTCATCCGAAAAAATCAAAATATCATCCAGATACACAATCATAAATTTATCCAAATATTCACGGAAAATGTCAAGCATAAAAGACTGAAAGACTGATGGGGCATTTGAAAGACAAAAGGCATTACTAAATACTCAAAATGGCCCTCAGGCGTATTAAATGCGGTTTTCCACTCATCCCCCTGCTTAATTCGCACTAAATTATACGCCCCACGAAGATCAATCTTAGAGAACCACTTGGCCCCCTTTATTCGAGCAAACAAATCAGTAAGCAGTGGCAAAGGATACTGATATTTAACCGTGATTTTATTCAAAAGCCGATAATCAATACACGGCCTCAAAGAGCCATCTTTTTTAGATACAAAGAAAAAACCGGCTCCTAAGGGAGATGACGAAGGACGAATATGTCCCTTTTCCAAGGACTCCTTAATATATTCCCGCATAGCAGCATGTTCAGGCACAGATAGATTAAATAAACGACCCTTTGGAAACTTACTGCCCGGAATCAGATCTATAGTACAATCGCAATCTCTGTGCGGAGGTAGTGAACCAAGTTTAGGCTCCTCAAAAACGTCACGATAATCAGATAAAAATTCCGGAATCTCAGAGGGAATAGATGACGAAATGGAAACCAAAGGTACGTCCCCATGAGTCCCCTGACATCCCCAGCTTAACACAGACATTGCTTTCCAGTCGAGGACTGGGTTATGAGATTGCAGCCATGGCAATCCAAGCACCAACACATCATGTAGATTATACAACACAAGGAAGCGAATAATCTCCTGGTGATCCGGATTAATACGCATAGTTACTTGTGTCCAGTATTGTGGTTTATTACTAGCCAATGGCGTGGAGTCAATACCCTTCAGAGGTATAGGAACTTCCAGAGGCTCTAAATTAAACCCACAGCGTTTGGCAAAGGACCAATCCATAAGACTCAAAGCGGCGCCAGAGTCGACATAGGCGTCCGCGGTAATAGACGATAAAGAGAAAATCAGGGTCACAGATAGAATAAACTTAGACTGTAAAGTGCCAATTGAAACAGACTTATCAACCTTCTTAGTACGTTTAGAGCATGCTGATATAACATGAGTTGAATCACCACAATAGAAGCATAACCCATTTTTTCGCCTAAAATTCTGTCGTTCGCTTCTGGACAGAATTCTATCACATTGCATAATCTCTGGCGCCTTCTCAGTAGACACCGCCAAATGGTGCACAGGTTTGCGCTCCCGCAAACGCCGATCAATCTGAATGGCCATTGTCATGGACTCATTCAGACCTGTAGGCACAGGGAACCCCACCATAACATCTTTAATGGCATCAGAGAGACCCTCTCTGAAATTCGCCGCCAGGGCGCACTCATTCCACTGAGTAAGCACAGACCACTTACGAAATTTTTGGCAGTATATTTCAGCCTCATCTTGCCCCTGAGACAGGGCCATCAAGGCTTTTTCAGCCTGAATCTCTAAATGAGGTTCCTCATAAAGCAACCCCAATGCCAGGAAAAACGCATCCACATTGAGCAACGCAGGATCCCCTGGTGCCAAAGCAAATGCCCAATCCTGAGGGTCGCCCCGGAGCAAGGAAATTACAATCCTGACCTGCTGTGCAGGATCTCCAGCGGAGCGAGATCTCAGAGACAAAAATAATTTACAATTATGTTTGAAATTCTGGAAGCGAGATCTATCCCCGGAGAAAAATTCAGGTAAAGGAATTCTAGGTTCAGATATAGGAGCATGAATTACAAAATCCTGTAAACTTTGAACCTTCATAGCGAGATTATTCAAACCTGTAGCTAAACTCTGCTGATCCATTTTTATCAGGTGAAAACAGAACCATTCAAGGATTAGAAGGAGAGAGAGACGAAGGCTGCAGTAAGCAGAGATGCAAGTGAATCAACTAATGAGCAAACTCAGAAAAAAAAAAAAAACTCTCTGCAGACTTCTTTTCTCTCCTTTCTTCTGCCAATTATTTTAACCCTTGGCCGGCCAAACTGTCATGGTTCTCAATGGCAAGAGAACGTAGTAAAGCATACAAAGGACTAGCTCTTGGAAGATGGGAACTCGAGCTGACTGTGAGCTAAACCTACCGCACAACTAACAGTGGCCGGGTAGCGTGCCTACGTTTTATCCCTAGACGCCCAGCGCCAGCCGGAGGACTGACTGACCCTAGCAGAGGAAAATACAGACCTGGCTTACCTCTAGAGAAATTTTCCCCAAAAGGCAGACAGTAGCCCCCACATATATTGTCGGTGATTTCAGAGGAAATTGACATACGAAGTATGAAAATAGGTTTAGCAAATTGAGGTCCGCTTACTAGATAGTAGGAAGACAGAAAAGGGAACTACACAGTCAGCTGAAAACCCTTTCAAAACACCATCCTGAAATTACTTTAAGACTCTAATATCAACTCATGACACCAGAGTGGCAATTTCAGCTCACAAGAGCTTCCAGCCTCAGAAATATTCAATCACAGAGAACTGGAACAAAAATGCAAAACAAACTTAGGACTAAAAGTCCAACTTAGCTGATAGTAGTCTAGGAGCAGGAACATGCAACAGAAAGGCTTCTGGTAACATTGTTGGCCGGCATAGAAATCACTGAGGAGCAAGGTTAAATAGAAAACTCCCACATCCTGATGGAAACAGGTGAACAGAGGAGATGAAGCACACAAGTTCAGTACCACCAGTGACCACCGGGGGAGCCCAGAAACCAAATTCACAACACCTGCCCCAGTCTTATACTCATCAGCCGCCATCTTCATCTGTTCTTGGTGCCACTAATGTAAGCTCCCTACCTCTAGTCTTATACTCCTCAGCCGCCATCTTCATCTGTTATTGGTGCCACTGATGTAAGCTCCCTGCCCCCTGTCTTATACTCCTCAGCCGCCATCTTCATCTGTTCTTGGTGCCACTAATGTAAGCTCCCTGCCCCAGTCTTATACTCCTCAGCTACCATCTTCATCTGTTCTTGGTGCCACTAATGTAAGATCCCTGCCCCCAGTCTTATACTCCTCAGCCGCCATCTTCATCTGTTCTTGGTGCCACTAATGTAAGCTCCCTGCCCTTAGTCTTATACTCCTCAGCCGCCATCTTCATCTGTTCTTGGTGCCACTAATGTAAGCTCCCTGCCCCCAGTCTTATACTCCTCAGCCGCCATCTTCATCTGTTCTTGGTGCCACTAATGTAAGCTCCCTGCCCCTAGTCTTATACTCATCAGCCGCCATCTTCATCTGTTCTTGGTGCCACTAATGTAAGCTCCCTGCCCCTAGTCTTATACTCCTCAGCCACCATCTTCATCTGTTCTTGGTGCCACTAATGTAAGCTCCCTGCCCCAGTCTTATACTCATCAGCCGCCATCTTCGTCTGTTCTTGGTGCCACTGATGTAAGCTCCCTGCCCCCAGTCATATACTCCTCAGCCGCCATCTTCATCTGTTCTTGGTGCCACTAATGTAAGCTCCCTGCCCCCAGTCTTATACTCCTCAGCCGCCATCTTCATCTGTTCTTGGTGCCACTGATGTAAGCTCCCTGCCCCCAGTCTTATACTCCTCAGCCGCCATCTTCATCTGTTCTTGGTGCCATCAATGTAAGCTCCCTGCCCCAGTCTTATACTCCTCAGCCGCCATCTTGATCTGTTCTTGGTGCCACTGATGTAAGCTCCCTGCCCCCAGTCTTATACTCCTCAGCCGCCATCTTCATCTGTTCTTGGTGCCATCAATGTAAGCTCCCTGCCCCAGTCTTAAGGCTCATTTCCACATGCGAGGCACACGTCCGTATCTCGCATGTGGAAACCAAGCTGTGGAGCCGGCACTCCAGAGCGGAGCGTGCGGCCGCATAGGAACACATGGAGCTGCACAGCTCCGCTCCAAAGTGCCGGTGCCAGAGCTTGGTTTCCACATGCGAGATACGGACGTGTGCCTCGCATGTGGAAATGAGCCCTTATACTCCTCAGCCACCATCTTCATCTGTTCTTGGTGCCACTAATGTAAGCTCCCTGCCCCCTAGTCTTATACTCCTCAGCTGCCATCTTCATCTTTTCTTGGTGCCACTGATGTAAGCTCCCTGCCCCCAGTCTTATACTCCTCAGCCCCCATCTTCATCTGTTCTTGGTGCCACGCCTGTTGTCTGCAGGTAATTCTTACAATTTTGCTGCAATACTGACTTTTTCAGGGTTGCACTTTGCTCCGTGGTCAGTGGGGGGCTCTGTGGGTCTGCAGGAGGAGGAGGATGGTTCTTTGTTTACCTAAGACGCTAATCAGTCTCTTCCCAACAGAAACAGAAGTCAAACTTCTCCTCCAGTCCTGATCAAAGCAGCTGCCACAGGAGAGAGTTATGGGTTTCATATGCTGCTCTTTGTATGCTCTTTGCCATGCCTCTGTTTTTTGGGGGATTTGTGCATATATTTGTGTTCCTTCAGATACTTTATTATACCACGACCGAGGAAGAGACTTCAGAAGTCTTGAAAGCTTGCTTTGTAACATCATTTATTTTATTCTTAGCCGTTAAAAGGTCTCATAACTACACGATTATCTTGTTTTTCCCACTGAGAGCATTCTTTTTTCAATTGTCTAACACAGTACCAAACCCTTTTTGTCTTTGTATGGACACTGCTAAGTTTAGACTGCTTTCAAGCCCTTCATACACTTTAGGTAAAAGTCAGCGGAACGGCCAACCATTTGTGTGGCTGGGCCTCCTGATTATGTCCCCATAGATTATTTCAGGGGAAATAAGGACTCTGCAGTTGGAATTTATTCACCAACCATGGAGATAAGCCAGGGCCGGATGATTCTGGCAGCGGCTCTCCCTATAGAGAACACAAAAAGGCCTGTGTATGGGGTAGACGGCCATCAGTATGAAGCATCTAAATACTCTCTTGTGGAAAATATAAATCATCGGTTGACAGCAGAAGACATATGTACATATACATTACTGACATAGATTTTTTTTTTTCGAAAGTGGCTATAGGCAAGGGACTGTCGTTACTTACCTTGCCCAAACACCATTTTTCCCATGGTTTCCACCCAAACCAGAAATGTTGACATCCTGTATGATGGGACCCTTCAGATAGCAGTGGCCTTAGCGATCAGGTAACTATATAGGCTTCTTGTTTCAGTGGAAACCATTAGACAAATAACACCTTTATGATTTTACAACCTTCTTTTTCCCTAACGTATGGGGGTCTCACAGGGGTCTTTACACCTCTCTGCTGCAGTTTTCTCTTAGATGTTTCTTTGTCATCTCTCCTGATGTGTTCCATTCCTCAATTCAATCTCCGGCAGTAAATTTTCATTAATTTTCACTGAAGAATATTTCTTCATCTGGGGCTGGCGGCATTAACGAGTCTTACTTTTGTGTAATTACAATTTCCTCTTTGGCATTTTCTTAAATAACTGGACGCAGCCCAGGAAACGTTTATCTGAGAAAACACTGTTTTGTTTCTTGAGATGTGAACTCCCTAAATTCCTTTTTATAGTATGTTGATTTTCTTGGAATAATTTTTAACCCATTTCTGTGAATGTTGTCACAAAACAAACAAACGGAAAATCGAGGACATGCTTAAAAATGCTGCAAATATTGTAACTGAATCGAGTAAGGCACGGTGGGCTCTGCATGGGTGGGACAGACTCTGCATGGGCTGGACTTAAAGTAAGGCACGGTGAGCTCTGCATGGGTGGGACAGACTCTGCATGGGCAGGACTTAAAGTAAGGCACGGTGGGCTCTGTATGGGTGGGACAGACTCTGCATGGGCAGGACTTAAAGTAAGGCACGGTGGGCTCTGCATGGGCAGGACTTAAAGTAAGGCACGGTGAGCTCTGCATGGGTGGGACAGACTCTGCATGGGCAGGACTTAAAGTAAGTCACAATGGGCTCTGCTTGGGTGGAACAGGCTCTGCATGCAAATTTTGTCATAGAACATTGCAAATTTCAGTAAAAATCTGTCGTTTGTAAAATATATCCTATTCATCTTCCAGCCTGCTGAACAGATTTTAATTGGAGTAAATGAATTGCTGTGAGTCCGCACTCCTATTTTTTATCACGCCGAGCACTTAGAGTGCTGATCTTTTGGTTACGGTCTTGGAGTTTGGATGCAAAGACTTCAGCAGTTGCAGGGCCACATTTCCTTCTCAGGAGTCGCTAATCATACTCCATACATCAGGAGAGAGGCGTGATCTCAGCCAAATGTATGTTTTGCTTCCAACTCTGCAAAACGTTTTTATATAAATAGATGTATCTGTAAACACTATATATAATAGTGTCATGATGAGTCCTCATTGGGGAAGGAATGCTGGAAAATACAATGCGGAGCCTGAGGACATAATGGGATGAGGCAAGAAGCCATAAGTGACTGGTTTCATAGGATTACGATAATAATACAAATGGCCACATACTCAGCATGATGTCTGCTTCCTCTTACACCACTGCCCATCACAGAACTGAGCCCGATAAGAGATGGCACTGGGGATGTGGAAGCTGTGAGGAAGTGGAGTATCGCTCTGCAGACACTGGGTTATTGCTCCACTACAGATAGGAGCAAGATATCAGGAGGAATAAAGGGGAAATCCATTTTCAACTCCCTTTTATACATTATTGACTTTTGGCTGAAGATGACTGGGGATCCATACTATGAGATCTTCACTGATTGCCCCTTGATCAAGGTCATCACAATATATAGACCCCTTAACCGGTGGGGATCTTCGCTCATTGATCCCTGTGTCATTATCTGCTGATATTTATCAATGGTCATTGATTTGTACATTGACCTAAAACGCTCTGGATTAGATTACATAGCAGACTGCCCCATAATGGAGTCACACCAATGATTGTATGAATGAGGCTGATACTTGTGACTATATAATTATCAGATCGTGTCCAATGGTCATTTACTCCATGATTGATTCTGTTCTTTTTTTTATGGCCCAGAGTAGTAAAATTTGTGGATTTCACGGAGACTATTTCCAGCTCTTTCTGCATGTAATCTGTGTGACTTTAGGGGTCTCGTGCTCTGAGTCATGAATGCAATGAATAAGCTTATCTAAGCCATGAAAAAATGGATTGCCTTCCTGAATGCATGACCAGAGAATGCCTGGGTCATGCATACTCCCTTAGATAAGGTCCTCGGGTTATTCACCATTATGTAGTTTAAGATCTGCTGGAGGAGCCGCCTGCTTCCTGCGACAAATCTCTACACACAGATTCTTTGGCATCGGAGCATCTAGGGGTCTAAAAATAACATCAGGAGAAAAGAAGATGATAGAAAGATAGGAAATCGGGGAAGTATGGGGGATGAGGAACAATTGTCCCTGCGGAGGAGAGGACGTGGTCAAAGAGGGACCCATGAGAGCTGTAGTGATAGGAAATATGAGCTTATGCCCTTACAGCCCCATTGTGGTATAGAGACTTCATATTAACCATTGTTACATTAGTGGTAAATTAGATACAATTCAATGTAGCTTGGACCCTTGGTCTTGATGTATCTATAGGATTATATATAAGCATCTATAGGCATACATATACTGTAAGTCCCAGTGCAGAGGGGAGTTGGCTGAGAACTAAAAGTCACCTATGCTAACCTACACTCCGGTTAAGGCCTTGTCATAATGTCCTAAACCAAAGTAACTCGACATTGAAGCTGACCATCCTATGATAAAAGACCCATGAAACGGTCTGCATCGTTACGACTGACCGTGATAATTATAGGGGACTTTGTTCTGATGGTGCCTTCATAATAATACATAATAATTGGTTGCGTTTGCACATGTCTAGAGTAAAGCATTGTTAAAAATGTATTAATTTTGTAGCCTGAACAAAACAGTCTTAGTCAAGAGTTCAGCGGCCTTATGTAACTAATTACACTGCTCAAAAAAATAAAGGGAACACTAAAGTCGCACATCCTAGATATCACTGAATGAAATATTCCAGTTGTAAATCTTCATTCATTACATAGTGGAATGTGTTGAGAACAATAAAACCTAAAAATTATCGACGTAAATCACAACTAATATCCCACGGAGGTCTGGAGTTGGAATGATGCTCAAAATCAAAGTGGAAAATGAAGTTAGAGGCTGATCCAACTTCAGTGGAAATGCCTCAAGACAAGTAAATGATGCTCAGCAGTGTGTGTGGCCTCCACGTGCCTGTGTGACCTCCCTACAAAGCCTGGGCATGCTCCTGATGAGGCGGCGGATGGTCTCCTGAAGGATCTCCTCCCAGACCTGGACTAAAGCATCCGCCAACTCCTGTACAGTCTGTGGTGCATCGTGACGTTGGTGGATGGTGCGAGACATGATGTCCCAGATGTTTTCAAGCGGATTCAGGTCTGGGGAACAGGCGGGCCAGTCCATAGCTTCAATGCCTTCATCTTGCAGGAACTGCTGATACACTCCAGCCACATGAGGTCTGGCATTGTCCTGCATTAGGAGGAACCCAAGGCCAACCGCACCAGCATATTGTCTCACAAGGGGTCTGATGATCTCATCTCGGTACCTAATGGCAGTCAGGCTACCTCTGGCGAGCACATGGAGGGCTGTGCGGCCCTCCAAAGAAATGCCACCCCACACCATTACTGACCCACTGCCAAACCGGTCATGCTGAAGGATGTTGCAGGTAGCAGATCGCTCTCCACGACGTCTCCAGACTATCACATCTGTCACATGTGCTCAGTGTGAACCTGCTTTCATCTGTGAAGAACACAGGGCGCCAGTAGCAAATTTGTCAATCCTGGTGTTCTGTGGCAAATGCCAAGCATCCTGCACGGTGTTGGGCTGTGAGCACAACCCCCATCTGTGGACGTTGGGCACTCAGCCCATCCTCATGGAGTCGGTTTCTAACCGTTTGTACAGACACATGCACATTTGTGGCCTGCTGGAGGTCATTTTGCAGGGTTCTGGCAGTGATCCTCCTGTTCCTCCTTGCACAAAGGCAGAGGTAGCGGTCCTGCTGCTGGGTTGTTGCCCTCCTACGGCCCCCTCCACGTCTCCTGGTGTACTGGCCTGTCTCCTGGTAGCACCTCTGGACACTACACTGACAAACACAGCAAACCTTCTTGCCACAGCTCTCATTGATGTGCCATCCTGTATGAGCTGCACTATCTGAGCCACGTGTGTGGGTTGTAGAGTCCGTCCCATGCTACCACGAGTGTGAAAGCGCAACCGACATTCAAAAGTGACCAAAACATCAGGCAGAAAGCATTGGTACTGAGATGTGGTCTGTGGTCCCCACCTGCAGAACCACTCCTTTATTGAGTGTGTCTTGATAATTGCCAATAATTTCCATCTGTTGTCTACACCATGTTCCAAATTATTATTCAAATGATATTTTTCTAGCATTTTCCTAAATGGTAGGTGCAAAAGACAGTCAATAATAAAAGTCATCACCTGTTAGAGTGTACATCGAATTTTATTGAAGAAACCTCCCAATGATAACAGTATAATCTCCAAAATGAATAAAACCCCACAATGCACTGCTCCAATTTATTACGCACAGTAGAATTAATAAACATTTGATAAGTTTTAAAGAACTGAAAAGTCTCATTTGTGGAATTTGCAGCATTAAGAGGTCACATTCACTGAACAAAAAAGCTATTTAACTCCAAAACCTCCTAACAGGCCAAGTTACATGGTAACATAGGAGCCTTCTTTGATATCACCATCACAAGTCTTGCATCCATTGAACTTGTGAGTTTTTGGAGAGTGTCTGCTTGTATTTCTTTGCCTCCAGAGCTGCTGTTTTGATGTGAACTGCCTCCCACCCTCATAGATCTTTGGCTTGATGATACTCCAAAGGTTCTCTATAGGGTTGAGGTCAGGGGAAGATGGCGGACACACCATGAGTTTATCTCCTTTTATGCCCATAGCAGCCAATGACAGCATGAGATGGTGCATTGTCATGCATGAAGATGATTTTGCTCCTGAAGGCGCTCATGCTCATGCTCTGTTCACATTGCTTAACAGCGCAGATCCATTCAGTCCCACCATCCAACACAAAAGACGCTCTCACAAATCACTTAACCATCTGCTCACTCTTTCTATCCTCCTTCTCCTAGTCGCTGGAGACATCTCTCCCAACCCCGACCCCCCATGTAACCTTATCAATATTCCATGCATGCCTTCTGTCTCTTTCAATTGTGCTCTTTGGAATTCTCGCTCTGTGTGTAATAAACTCTCCTTCACCCATGATTACTTCCTTTCTAAGGCTCTTAATCTCCTGGCTCTTACTGAAACCTGGATCCAGCAGTCAGACACAACCGCTGCTGCTGCTCTCTCCTATGGTGGGCTACACTTTTCTCATACCCCAAGATCAGACAACAGAGCAGGTGGAGGCGTTGGGCTGCTCCTTTCACCCAAATGTACCTTCCAAGTTATTCCCCAAGTACCCTCACTTGTATTCCCTTCCTTTGAGGTCCATGCTGTCAGACTCTACATCCCCTTCTCCATGCGAGTGGCGGTGGTGTATCGTCCTCCTGGCCCCTCTCATCAGTTCCTGGATCACTTTGCCACCTGGCTTCCACACTTTCTCTCCTGTGACACTCCCACCCTTATCATGGGTGATTTCAACATCCCCATTGCTTCTCCCCTTTCCCCGTCTGCTTCTCACCTTTTATCTCTAACCTCCTCTTTCGGCCTCTCGCAGCATACTAACTCTCCAACGCATGAAGATGGAAACTCCCTTGACTTGGTCTTCTCCCGGCTTTGCTCAGTGGATGATTTCACAAACTCCCCTCTCCCGCTCTCTGACCACAACCTTCTTTCATTCTCTATCAAGAACTGCCATCCCGCTCAGGTCACCCCCACTTTCCACACTTATAGAAACATACAGGCCATTAACACCCGGAAACTTATGAAGAACTTGCAGTCCTCATTGGCCCCAATCTCCTCCATCTCATGTCCTGATTCTGCTCTGAACCATTACAATGAAACCCTGCAAAGTGCCCTGGATGAAGCTGCTCCTCCTATACATAGAGCAACTCGACACAGACGGCGACAACCGTGGCACACGCTGCAAACACGCTTCCTGCAGCAATGCTCCAGGTGCGCCGAACGTCTGTGGAGAAAATCTTATCTACCCGAAGATTTCATTCATTATAAGTTCATGCTAAAAACATACAACTCTGCCCTTCACCTCTCCAAACAAACCTATTTCAACACCCTCATCACCTCACTGTCCAATAACCCTAAACGTCTCTTCGACACTTTCCAGTCCCTACTCAACCCAAGAGAGCAGGCCCCAACCACAGATCTCCGCGCTGAAGATCTGGCCAATTACTTCAAAGAAAAAATTGACCACATTCGCCAGGAAATCATCTCCCAATCTCTTCATACCAGGCACTGTCTTCCCTCCCCCACTGCATCTAGTTCACTCTCTGACTTTGAACCAGTTACTGAAGAAGAAGTAAGCAGGCTCCTTGCATCTTCTCGCCCGACCACTTGCACCAGTGACCCCATTCCGTCACATCTCCTCCAGTCCCTTTCTCCGGCTGTCACCTCTCACATAACAAAAATATTCAACCTTTCCCTCACTTCCAGTATTTTTCCCTCGTCATTTAAGCATGCCATCATACATCCATTACTTAAAAAACCCTCCCTCGACCAAAACTGTGCCGCTAATTATAGACCTGTCTCTAATCTTCCCTTCATCTCTAAACTCCTGGAACGCCTGGTCCACTCCCGTCTTACCCGCTATCTCTCAGATAACTCTCTTCTCGACCCTCTTCAATCTGGCTTCCGCTCTTTACACTCTACTGAAACTGCCCTCACTAAAGTCTCTAATGACCTACTAACAGCTAAATCTAATGGTCACTACTCCATGCTAATTCTATTTGATCTTTCCGCAGCATTCGACACTGTGGATCATCAGCTCCTCCTCACTATGCTCCGCTCCATCGGCATCAAGAACACCGTTCTCTCTTGGTTCTCCTCCTATCTCTCTGACCGATCCTTCACTGTATGTTTTGCTGGTTCCTCCTCCTCTCACCTTCCCCTTACTGTTGGGGTTCCTCAAGGATCAGTCCTAGGCCCCCTCCTCTTCTCTTTGTATACTGCCCCTATTGGACAAACAATCAGTAGATTTGGTTTCCAGTACCATCTCTATGCTGACGACACCCAATTATACACCTCTTCTCCTGCTTTCACTCCGACCTTCTTAGAAAACACCAGTGATTGTCTTACCGCTGTCTCTAACATCATGTCCTCCCTCTATCTGAAACTGAACCTGTCAAAAACTGAACTCCTCGTGTTCTCTCCCTCTACTAACCTACCTTTGCCTGACATTGCCATCTCCGTGTGTGGTTCCACCATTACTCCAAAGCAACATGCCCGCTGCCTTGGGGTTATCCTTGATTCCGAGCTTTCATTCACCACCCACATCCGATCACTGGCTCGCTCTTCTTATTTGCATCTCAAAAACATTTCTAGAATTCGCCCTTTTCTTACTTTCGACTCTGCAAAAACTCTTACTGTTTCTCTTATTCATTCCCGTCTGGACTATTGTAACTCTCTACTAATTGGCCTCCCTCTTACCAAACTCTCCCCGCTCCAATCTGTCCTGAATGCTGCTGCCAGGATCATATTCCTCACCAACTGTTACACCGATGCCTCTACCTTGTGCCAGTCATTACACTGGCTACCCATCCACTCCAGAATCCAGTACAAAACTACTACCCTCATCCACAAAGCACTCCATGGCTCAGCACCACCCTACATCTCTTTGGTCTCAGTCTACCACCCTACCCGTGCCCTCCACTCCGCTAATGACCTCAGGTTAGCATCCTCAATAATCAGAACCTCCCACTCCCGTCTCCAAGACTTTACACGTGCTGCGCCGATTCTTTGGAATGCACTACCTAGGTTAATACGATTAATCCCCAATCCCCACAGTTTTAAGCGTGCCCTAATAACGCAGTTGTTCAGACTGGCCTACCGCCTCAACGCATTAACCTAACTATCCCTGTGTGGCCTATTAAAAATAGAAAAACAAAACACATAATCAGGTTCCTTGCATCGTGTTCTCATACACTTTATGCAGTTAATAGCACTCTGTGTCTGTACTGCTACATACTTAGGCAGTTAACTGGTTCATGCAGCTTTACATGAACACCCGAGCCTTACACTATGGCTGGTCCAAATAACTAAAGCAATTGTTACCATCCACCTCTCGTGTCTCCCCTTTTCCTCATAGTTTGTAAGCTTGCGAGCCCTCATTCCTCCTGGTATCTATTTTGAACTGTGATTTCTGTTATGCTGTAATGTCTATTGTCTGTACAAGTCCCCTCTATAAGTTGTAAAGCGCTGCGGAATATGTTGGCGCTATATAAATAAAAATTATTATTATATTATTATTATAAGGCACGTTTCTGCTTTTTAGACCATGGAAGAAAGTTATCAGTCAGAAACTCTATATACTTTGCAGAGGTAATTTTCACACCTTGAGGAACCTTAAAGGGCCCTACCAGCTGTTTGCCCATGATTCCGGCCCAAAACATGACACCTCCACCTCCTTTCTGACATTGCAGCCTTCTTATCACATGGTGGCCATCCACCAACCATCCACTATTCAATCCATCTGGACCATCCAGGGTTGCTCGACACTCATCAGTAAACAAGACTCACTATTCTGCTGGTGCAGTCACTGTGTACATACATTACATTACTGATCTTGAGTTACCTCCTGTATTATACCCCAGAGCTGCACTCACTATTCGGCTGGTGCAATCACTGTGTACATACTTTACATTACTGATCCTGAGTTACATCCTGTATTATACTCCAGAGCTGAGGTCACTATTCTGCTGGTGCAGTCACTGTGTACATACATAACATTACTGATCCTGAGTTACATCCTGTATTATACTCCAGAGCTGTGCTCACTATTCGGCTGGTGCAATCACTGTGTACATACATTACATTACTGATCCTGAGTTACATTCTGTATTATACCCCAGAGCTGCACTCACTATTCTGCTGGTGCAGTCACTGTGTACATACATTTCATTACTGATTCTGAGTTATATCCTGTATTATCCTCAAGAGCTGCACTCACTATTCTGCTGGTGGAGTCACTGTGTACATACATTACATTACTGATCCTGAGTTACCTCCTGTATTATACTACAGAGCTGCGCTCACTATTCGACTGGTGCAGTCACTGTGTACATACATTACATTACTGATCCGGAGTTACATCCTGTATTATACCCCAGAGCAGCACTCACTATTCTGCTGGTGCAGTCACTGTGTACATACATTGCATTACTGATCCGGAGTTACATCCTGTATTATCCTCCAGAGATGCACTCACTATTCTGCTGGTGCAGTCACTGTGTACATACATTACATTACTGATCCTGAGTTACCTCCTGTATTATACCCCAGAGCTGCACTCACTATTCTGCTGGTGCAGTCACTGTGTACATATGTTACATTACTGATCCTGAGATACATCCTGTATTATACTCTAGAGCTGCACTCACTATTCTGCTGGTGCAGTCACTGTGTACATACATTGCATTAGTGATCCTGAGTTACTTCCTGTATTATCCTCCAGAGCTGCACTTACTATTCTGCTGGTGCAGTCACTGTGTACATACATTACATTACTGATCCTGAGTTACCTCCTGTATTACACTGTGTTCCAAATTATTATGCAAATAATATTTCCTCATATTTTCTCTAAATTACCTATGTGAATTGCAGTCATTGTTATTTTCCAGTCATCTACTATTCTAGTATAATTGCAATGTTTTGGAACAAACTGCCTATGGCAACAGTATCTTTTTTTTTTAAATAAACACTCAAAATGCATGTTCCAAATTATTATGCACAGCAGAGTTTTCAACCTTTTTTTTTTTTTTTTAACAAAAAAAATGGTCAGTTGTGAAGTTATAAGCATTATCAGCTTATTACAAAATGAAATCAAACAGTTTTCAAGTGAAAACTTTATTCTAGGTGATGTTACATTTGCACATAGGACCCCTTGTTGGAAAGAAGCTTCTGAACTCTCTCGTCCGTTGAATTTGTCAGTTTTTGGATGGTTTCTGCTTCATTTGTTTTGCATGTGGACAGAATACCCTCCCAGAGCTGTTGCTTAGATGTGAACTGCCTCCCGCCATCATAGACGCTCCTTTTGATGATGCTCCAGAGGTTTTCAATGGGGTTGAGGTCAGGGGAAGATGGGGGCCACACCATAAGTTTGTCCTCTTTTATGCTCATAGCAGCCAGAGATGCAGATGTGTTTTTTGCAGCATGAGACGGTGCATTATCATGCATGAAAATGATCTTGCTGCAGAAAGCTCGGTTCTTCCTCTTGAACCATGGCAGGAAGTGTTGTTTTAGAAACTCCACATAGATTATGGAGTTCATCTTTACCCCTTCAGGGATCATAAAGGGGCCGAAAATCTCTCTCTCCCCATGATTCCAGCCCAAAACATTACTCCACCTCCTCCTTGTTGGTGCCTTAGGCTTCTTTCACACTAGCGTCGGGCTCGGTCCGTCGCAGTGCGTCGGGCCGAGGTTACCGACGCTAGCGTTGTATACGCCGCACAACGGGGGCAGCGAATGCATTTTTCCAGCGCATCCGCCGCCCCATTGTGAGGTGCGGGGAGGTGGGGGCGGAGTTCCGGCCGCGCATGCGCGGTCGGAAATGGCAGTCCGTCGGCAGCAAAAAACGTTACATGTAAAGTTTTTTGCATCCGACGGTCCGCCACAACACGGCGCAACCGCCGCGCGACGGTTGCGACGTGTGGCAATGCGTCGCAAATGCGTCGCTAATGTTAGTCAATGGTGAAAAAACGCATCCTGCAAGCACTTTTGCAGGATGCGTTTTTTCGCCAAAACGACGCAGTGCGACGTATTGCAAAAAACGCTAGTGTGAAAGTAGCCTTAGCCATGTTTTCATGAGGTGTCCATCAACCAGCCATCCTCCACTCCATCCATCTGGACCATCAAGCGTTGCACAGCACTCATCGGTGAACAAAACAGTTTGGAAGTCAGTCTTCATGTATCGTTTGGCCCACTGGAGCCGTTTCTGCTTGTGTGCAGTGGACAGAGGTGGTCGACAGGATGGCTTACGCACAGCTGCAAACCTCTGAAGGACCCTGCATCTTGTTGTTCTGGGGACGTTGGAGGCACCAGCAGCTTCAAAAACTTGTCTGCTGCTATGACAAGGCATTTTTGCAGCTGCTCTTTTAACCTTACGCAATTGCCTGTTGGAAAGAGTCCTCAATTTTTCCTTATGAGCACGCACACGTGTGTGCTGGGAATCAGCTACATACTTCTTGATTGTGCGATGATCACGATGAAGTGTCTTGGCAATGTTGATTGTAGTCATGCCTTGACCTAAATACTCCACAATTTGTTGCTTCTCAGCAGCCGACACATCCTTTTTCTTTCCCATTTTGGCAAAAACTGTAGGCTGCTTAATAATGTGGGACAGCCTTCTTAAGTAGTCTTGCCTTTATTTGGACGCACCTGCCAAACTAATTTGCACAGGTATCTGCAATTGCTTTCAGTGATATAAAGAGCCCTGACACACATCACCATCAACGAGTTTAAATGACAAACAAATAAATTCTAACCTTATCACTCCTAAACTCTTTGTGCAGAATCATTTGGAACACAGTGTATACTCCAGAGCTGCGCTCACTATTCTGCTGGTTGTATTTGACATTAGTATTCCTGCAGGAGCGTGTGCTCGGTGTATGACTTCATTTTGCTGGGTGACATTTGCCCCTGGCAGACCTGTAGAATGGCTGCGCTCATTATCTGAGCTGTCATGGCTGCTCCTCTGCTGCACAGTTCATATCACAATTCTCACTGACATGAAAGGGAAATGGCTTCAGTCTTTCATTTGTGTGTTTGCTTCAGTCATGAACTGTAGGGAAACCAGATCCTCTGGGGTCAGACTGTTTAACCCTTCCATGGGTGATGTACGGAGGAGTTAAACAGCAGAAGCAGCAGCATGATGTGTGTGGAATGGTTTATTTCCCCAGATACAGTGTAACCTGCAGATAATTCATCATCTGGACAAAAGTGAACCCAGGGATTTAGGGTCCAGGAGCGGAGGGGGGCCTCGTATTGCTGGAAATAATACAGAAGCATCCCGAACCTGCCGCATACTGGGGTGTAAGCTGAGGGGGTCAATGTGCCGCCGATCAGAGCCAGATGTTTGTCCTCTGTGTCCCTGCGGGGCTTCGGGGCCCCTCCTGCCGCACATTCTGTCAGTTTATATGTCATATTACATATGTTCTCATCCACATGTTCTGCTGTCATAAAGTGTGGAATGTGGCCCAGAATTACGGCTTCACGGAGGGGAGGGAAAATGGGGGCTATGAACCTGCGGGAGAAGCAATGACCCCGATTTATCCGGGACATTGTAAATGACACATTGTGGAATTCTGCTACAAGACTTGATCCAAAGCAGCGAAAAATCTGCTGCCAGTGACAGCTCTCACAGACAGCCCCCCTGTGTATCCTGGGAAATGGGAGGAAGCTGGGCGCAAGCTACACACGACTGCGCAGACCCCATAGATCAGTGATCGCATGAATGTAGGCAATACAAAATCCTCACCAATTTCAAGGTCTCTGCTTGCAGTCAGTGAATGAATTCACTGAAATAATAAAGGTTTAGGCATTCTCAGCGCTTTTTCTAATTTAACCATCTGTTTTCCTCTAAGGCAGGAATGCGAAACTCAAATACACAGAGCAAAAATGTCAGGCTTGGACAAAGTTGCGGGCCATCCTTGATATTTATTAAAAATAATGTCTACAGTTGAGGAAGTTTTTCCTTATTATCAAATATAACTATGAGCTTCTTCATATGGAAACAAACTTAAAGGGGTTGTCCAACGATCAAAGTACATTTTAGTTAATAGATCTTAGAATAAAATATTGGAATAATATGTTATGTAAGAGCAGTAAAAAGCATATGGCCTAATTTACATATGTAATAACAAAGGATAGAAAACCTTGAATAATACAGAAAAAAGTATGATGCAAAGAAACGTGCCCCCAAACACAGCAGAGGCGGACATATCGCATGTTCATCCAGTCCAGCTGCATCGGGGCTCGGAGGTAGCGGGGGGCCGCTGCAGGGCGGCTAACACTGAGGGCAGTCTGGCCTGTTTCTTCGGCCCTGAGGGTCCAGGGGGGCCCTGGCCAGATTGCCCTCATGTGCGGCGGGCAGGGAGCGATCAGGAGAAAATGGCAGCAGAGCGGAGCTCCAGAGATCCATCCTCCGCTTCCTGCCCGCTCTTCCTGACAAAGCCATGCTGCTGGTGATGTCACCATTTAGCGCACATCTGTGTCAGAAAGCTGCCAGCGACAGTGCTGCTGTGGGGGAACGTGCGTAGAGGTGAGCGGTGGTGTGTATATGTGGAGGTGGTGGGGGAGAACAATGATGAAGGTGGTGGAGAGGAAACACCTATGAAGAATGAAAAGTAGGGTATCATATGTAGAAAAACCATTGAAAAAGGCCCTATAAAATATAACTTTTATTACTACTTTTAAAAGGACTGTACAAAAAAGGCCACACTATCATAACAATCGTATCAAAAGCAGGAATGTGATATAAATAGCAATTCGAATTTAAATCTGAGCCTCCTACTCGCTCTATTCTGCATATTGTTGAAACCCAACATGTCAAAAAAGTGCAAAAAATAGTGCAGTAAAACAATAACCAATTGGGTTGTTATGGGCACATATACAAGTATAATACTTTATGAATACTGAATCAACGCCATGGAGAGATAGGGGCCTATATTACCCTAATGTTCCCTCTTAACTTTCCCTGACCTCGGAGGTTGGCTCCCTAATGTGAAACGGTACGGCGCCCCCGCTCAACGTCGGCAGCCCTAAATACCCTAGTTTGGCCCTAGACAGATATTCACACAAGGGTAGATCACCTCTAGAAAGGCCACTAAATAAGAAGGGTAGAAATTAATGGATATTAAAATCACTACCTCAATCAGATGGTTAGTATATACAAATATATAGAATAGTGTTTGGGACCACCAGAAGTCTTCTTAGACCTGACCGTCCAGCCAAACTGAGCAATCATGGGCGAAGAACCTTGGTGAGAGGGGTAAAGAAGAACCCCAAGATCACTGTGGCTGAGCTCCAGAGATGCAGTAGGGAGATGGGAGAAAGTTCCACAAAGTCAACTATCACTGCAGCCCTCCACTAGTCGGGCCTTTATGGCAGAGTGGCCCGACGGAAGCCTCTCCTCAGTGCAAGACATATGAAAGCCGCATAGAGTTTACTAAAAAACACATGAAGGACTCCAGACTATGAGAAATAAGATTCTCTGGCCTGAGGAGATGAAGATAGACCTTTTTGGTGATATCTTTAACGGTATGAATCATAGTATGTGTGGAGAAATCCAGGTACTGCTCATCACCTGCCCTATACAATCCCAACAGTGAAACATGGTGGTGTCAGCATCATGATATGGGGGTGTTTTTCACCTGCAGGTACAGGACAACTGGTTGTCATTGAAGGAAACGTGAATGCGGCCAAGTACAGAGATATCCTGGATGAAAACCTCTTCAAGAGTGCTCTGGATCTCAGACTTGGCTGAAGGTTCACCTTCCAACAAGACAATGATCCTAAGCACACAGCTAAAATAACAAAGGAGTGGCCCCAGAACAACTCTGTGACCATTCTTGACCTTCCCAGCCAGAGCCCTGACCTAAACCCAATGGAGCATCTCTGGAGAGACCTGAAAATGGCTGTCCACCAAAGTACACCATCAAAATATATATATATATATATATATATATATATATACACTGTATATACTGTATATATATATATATATATATACACTGTATATACTGTATATATATATATATATATATATATATATATATATATATATATATATGTAGCTTTTGATGCCATAAAAGGAGGGGGGGTCTCAGACGCATTTCTTTCTTGCACAGTGGCCTCAGGCTGTCAGTCGCCCCTGAAACACAGTATGATACTCCCACCCTGAATTCCTCCACAGTACCCTCTACACGCACAGTGTGATGACCCTACTTTACATCCCTACTTTAATACCCCCAACAAAGAATGGTGACCCCATCACAGTATGATTCTCCAACTGTAATTCCCACACAGCCCTCCATACAGTATATCGGGGCACTTCATTGTTTTCCATACATTATAATGGCCCCACATAGTGATCCATACATTATAATGACCCCACATAGTGCTCCATACATTATAATGACCCCACATAGTGCTCCATACAGTATGATGACCCCACATAGTGCTCCATCTACTATATAATTGTCTAAGGGTCACTTCCATCTTTCTGTCTGTCCTTCTGTCTGTCACGGATATTCATTGGTCGCAGCCTCTGTCTGTCATGGAATACAAGTCGCTGATTGGTCGTGGCAAAACGCCCACGACCATTGCCACGACCAATCAGCGACGCGCACAGTCCGGAAGAAAATGGCCGCTCCTTACTCCCCGCACTCACTGCCCGGCGCCCGCATATACCCCTCCGGTCACCGCTCACACAGGGTTAATGCCGGCGGTAACGGACCGCGTTATGCCGCGGGTAACGCACTCCGTTACCGCTGCTATTAACCCTGTGTGACCAAGTTTTTTACTATTGACGCAGCCTATGCAGCATCAATAGTAAAAACATCTAATGTTAAAAATAATTAAAAAATTAAAAATGATTATATACTCATCTACGCCGCCTTTCCCGCTCCTCGCGATGCAAGCGGCACGTTCCGGTGGCAAGGATGGTCTGGCAGAAGGACCTGCCATGAAGTCACGGTCATGTGACCGCGACGTCATCACAAGGCCTGCGCGGAAAGGACCTGCCGTGATGTCACGGTCATGTGACCGCTACACGGTCATATGACTGCGACGTCATCACAGGTCCTGCGCGACAAGGACCTGCCATGATGTCACGGTCATGTGACCGCGACACGGTCACGTGACCGCGACGTCATCACACCCTGGGACCGGAAGCTACCGCCTGCACCCCACACAGGCGACAGAGCTACAACGCGCCTGCGGAAGGTGAGTATATGGTTATTTTTTTTTTTTAACCTGTGTCATACGTGGCTGGGCAATATACTACGTAGCTGGGCAATATACTACATGGGCTGTGCAATATACTACGTGGCTCTGTGCTGTATACTATTTCACTGGGCAATATACTACATGGCTGGGCAATATACTATGTGGCTCTGTGCTGTATACTACGTCACTGGGCAATATACTACGTCACTGGGCAATATACTATGTGGCTTTGTGCTGTATACTACGTCACTGGGCAATATACAATGTAACTGGGCAATATACTACGTGGCTGGACAATATACTACGTGGCTGGGCAATATACTACGTGGACATACATATTCTAGAATACCCGATGCGTTAGAATCGGGCCACAATCTAGTACAGTATAATCTGCCCCACATAGTGTTCCATACAGTTTAATGGATAGCAGAGGTAAAAGGGAAGAGTGAAGACCAATGCAATTAAAAGTAAAGAACCCTTTTTTATGTAGCTTCATACCATGTTTAAGGCTTCTAGCTGAAGCGCATCAGTTGTATTGTTAACTTTCATGCTAACCAGTGCTTTTTTTCCGTTTTTACAACTTTAATAAAGAAGGTTTTTTTTTCTTTCTTAATTGGATTTGTTTTCGCTGGCGAACCACCCTCTTTCTTTTGTATGCAATAGCATGGGCAGCATGTAGTGCTCCATACATTATATAATGGCCCCATATAGTGTTCCGTACAATATAATGGTTCCACATAGTGCTCCATACAGTAAGACCCCACATAGTACTCCATACAGTTTAATGGTCCCAGGTAATGCTCCATACAGTATAATGGATGCCACGTAGTTCTCCATACAATATAATGGGCCCACATAGTGCTCCATACAATATATACGTTAATGTCCCCACATAGTGCTCCATACAGTATATAATGGCCCCATATAGTGCTCCAAACAATATAATGGTCCCCCATAGTGCTCCATATAGTATGACCCCCACATAGTACTCCATACAGAATAATGCTCCCAGGTAATGCTCCATACAGTATAATGGCCCCGCATAGTACTTCATGCAGTATAATGGACACCATGTAGAGCTCCATACAATATATAATGTCCCCACATAGTGCTCCATACAGTATAATGACCCCAAATAGTGCTCAATACAGTATAATGGCCCCACATAATGCTCAATACAATATAATGGGCACACATAGTGCTTCATACAGTTTAATAGCCCTGCATAGTACTTCATGCAGTATAATGGACGCCACGTAGAGCTCCATACAATATATAATGTCCCCACATAGTGCTCCATACAGTATAATGACCCCAAATAGTGCTCAATACAGTATAATGGCCCCACATAATGCTCCATACAATATAATGGGCACACATAGTGCTTCATACAGTATAATGGCCCCACATAGTACTTCATGCCCTATAATGGATGCCACGTAGAGCTGCATACAATATATAATGTCCCCACATAGTGCTGCATACAGTATATAATGGCCCCACATAGTACTCCATGCAGTATAATGGCCCCACATAGTACTCCATACAGTATAATGGGCCCCATGTACTGCTCCATACAGTATATAATGGCCCCACATAGTACTCCATACAGTATAATGAGCCCCACATAGTGCTCCATACAGTATAATGGCCCCACATATTACTCCATACAGTATAATGAGTCCCATATAATGCTCTATACAGTATATAATGGCCCCACATAGTGCTCCATACAGTATAATGGCCCCACATAGTACTCCATACAGTATGATGGGCCCCATATAATGCTCCATACAGTATATAATGGCCCCACATAGTACTCCATACAGTATAATGAGCCCCACATAGTACTCCATACAGTATAATGGCCCCACATATTACTCCATACAGTATAATGAGCCCCATATAATGCTCTATACAGTATATAATGGCCCCACATAGTGCTCCATACAGTATAATGGCCCCACATAGTACTCCATACAGTATGATGGGCCCCATATAATGCTCCATACAGTATATAATTGCCCCACATAGTACTCCATACAGTTTAATGGGTCTCATGTAGTGCTCCATACAGTATATAATGGCCCTACATAGTGCTCCATACAGTATAATGGCCCCACATAGTACTCCATACAGTATAATGGGCCCCATGTACTGCTCCATACAGTATATAATGGCCCCACATAGTACTCCATACAGTATAATGAGCCCCACATAGTGCTCCATACAGTATAATGGCCCCACATATTACTCCATACAGTATAATGAGCCCCATATAATGCTCTATACAGTATATAATGGCCCCACATAGTGCTCCATACAGTATAATGGCCCCACATAGTACTCCATACAGTATGATGGGCCCCATATAATGCTCCATACAGTATATAATTGCCCCACATAGTACTCCATACAGTTTAATGGGCCCCATGTAGTGCTCCATACAGTATAATGGGCCCCATGTAGTGCTCCATACAGTATAATAACCCAACATAATTCTCCATACAGTATAATTGTATAATGGGTCCAAATATATTCGCCCTGCGGGCCAGGGCTTGACAGATGTGCTCTAAAGTATTAACTGTGTGACTCAAAAAAACTAATAAAATTACTTAAATGTTTCACTCCTTACACATTATGACCCATTGAGGAACGTGGACAGACGCTCTCCCACCGCAGCCGGTCATCGCCCTCCCCCGGGACCCTGTAGACCTATCTACAAAGTGCTTGAAGTGGCCATATCCAGTTACACATCAGAGGAGCCACGGGCCATATTAGGCCTCACTGGATTACATCTTCTCCATTCTGCTGTATATCGGGAGGATGGCCGTGTGGCTCAGGGGTCATTTTTCATCCTGTCGTCATGTGATTGAAGGGGTTAATGTTTTTGCAGGAAGGTGCAGATTCTTTTGTGAGTTTTGGACTATTGTGCCTTTTGCCTTTGATACAAGGCCAAAAAAATTCTCCTGCTGGAGGAAGTCGGTCAGCAGATGTTGCCCTGAAACTGCTACAAGGATCTAAGGCGAAGTGAAACGCTGCTATTTTTAGGCAGACGGGGCTTCCGAGCATTCAGGGGGTCCGGCCGTCTGAGTCAAGCGGCACAAAAGACACTTAATGGCAGTTTATTTTCCTTTACACTGGAGGCTTGGGGCAGTGATGACGCTCAGAGAGGCAGGAAAAGGTGGAGAAGATGGAGAGATGCAGAGATGCATACCGCCAGGCGGTGTATCCACGGGGCCCATCATTGTGCAGAGCACAGTGGGCTCACATCCTGACAGCGCCACAGAATGAGTGACACCGAGCACATCCCGGCCACCCCAATACCCAGATAAGGGCCACCATACATCACCGTGTGTAAAGATGGAGAGATGCATACCGCCAGGCAGTGTATCCACGGGGCCCATCATTGTGCAGAGCACAGTGGGCTCACATCCTGACAGACACACAGAATGAGTGACACCGAGCACATCCCGGCCACCCCAATACCCAGATAAGGGCCACCATACATCACCGTGTGTAAAGATGGAGAGATGCATACCGCCAGGCAGTGTATCCACGGGGCCCATCATTGTGCAGAGCACAGTGGGCTCACATCCTGACAGACACACAGAATGAGTGACACCGAGCACATCCCGGCCACCCCAATACCCAGATAAGGGCCACCATACATCACCGTGTGTAATGATGGAGAGATGCATACCGCCAGGCGGTGTATCCACGGGGCCCATCATTGTGCAGAGCACAGTGGGCTCACATCCTGACAGCGCTACAGAATGAGTGACACCGAGCACATCCCGGGCACCCCAATACCCAGATAAGGGCCACCATACATCACCCTGTGTAAAGATGGAGCTGACAGACAGAGATGTGACCACCGGGCGACCTGTGAGCAGCTCCACCGTGCACCGAGGGGGACACACATGGTGATGTATCGCAGGTCCACACTTATAGATTACAGTAATCTGCATGACGTTGTGCTTCAGTTCCTCGCCATCTTTAGGATCTCTGCTACGTAAATCCCTTCAATTTTCCTATTATAAGAAAGTGGCCCTGCCATTAGTGATGCAGTCATGTCACCAGAATCTCAGCAACCCCATATTATACAGCTCCAGTGGTAGATCTAGAAGCTCATGGGCCCCAATACAAAGCACCAATGGGGCCCCCAGTTATTGCAGCAAGGCTTTCATAGCATTGGTCTTTTCATATAGGCTAAAGGGAATTTTTGAGCCCCTTATGCTCCACCCCTGCACCTCTTGTCGCTGCTCCCTTTACAGCTCCTCTGATGGCCACATCGTGTATTTCAGGTCTTGGCTCAATCCTGCATCATTGGAGAGTTAGCAGAGCTGGACATTTACCGCGGCAGCCGGGAGACTTTGGCCCCATCACGTATCTTACTGCCGAGGATTGCAATCTGCTGCTGCTAAACCGCCACATAATGGAAGTGAATGCAGTTGTATTGCAACCACCAAGTTGCGAATGAATCAAAGCTGCTGGATTCTTTTGCTGCATGCTTGTGATGGTGGCGGTAACACAACCACATCCACTTCCACTGTGCTGCCAGGTAGCAGCCATGTAGCCCCTGCCTGGGTCTCTCCAGCGTCCTCCTCCATCACTCCGCCATCACACAGTGCTCCTCAGGGACCGGACCTCTGGAGCTTGTTCTGTATTGTGAGCTTTTACATGGAACCGATGGATTGTGGCAGCAGAGAATGATGTCTCTGTCATTTCTGATCACCAGGCGCTGTATGGAGAAGAATCATTGTTATCTTGCTGCATTATTTTCCATTACGGCACCGGTGAACAACTCCTCGGGGGAAGACGCAGCCAATGAATGTGAATCTTTGAGTCTTCTTTACTTTTCTTTTGCTGATTGTTTCCCACATTCATTTCCAGTAACATATTTAGCCAAAAATGTTACTTGTTGCTTTGTACCAGACGCAGTGCATTGTGGGAGCTCCTACAGGGGCCCGCACACATTAGGCCTCATTCAGACGGTCATTATTCCCGAATGTGCTCTAGCTGTGGCTTTCATCGCTATGACACAGACATTTTACACAATGGGACTGCTCACAGGTCTGCGATTTTTTTTTTTTTTTTAAGGTCATACAGTCTGTAAAAAAAAAAATCATAATGACTTAAAAATTTTTGATCTGAGGATCAAGATCACGCATTTAAGTCTCTGGGTCCTTGGAATTGCCAGCCACGCTGTCACTTTGTAGCATTGTAGGGGAGAGCCTTCAGGGTTTTCTAGTTTTTGCTTTGATGTGGGTTAGGCTACTTTCACACTAGCGTCGTACGACGCACGACGAATTGCGACGTACCGTACCGTCTGGCAGCCAACCGCTGTCTACCCAAACCCATCATAAAGCTGAGACGCTGGAGAGATCAAAGTAAGCTGCTGCTTGTCTCCTCCGTACCCCCTCTCCTTATAAGACTCCTCTGTACCCCTCCCCTTATAAGACTCCTCTGTACCCCCTCTCCTTATAAGACTCCTCTGTACCCCCTCTCCTTATAAGACTCCTCTGTACCCCCTCTCCTTATAAGACTCCTCTGTACCCCCTCTCCTTATAAGGCTCATCTGTACCCCCTCTCCTTATAAGACTCCTCCGGACCCCCTCTCCTTATAAGACTCCTCCCTACCCCCTCTCCTTATAAGACTCCTCTGTACCCCCTCTCCTTATAAGACTCCTCTGTACCCTCTCTCCTTATAAGACTCATCTGTACCCCTCTCCTTATAAGACTCCTCTGTACCCCCTCTCCTTATAAGACTCCTCCGTACCCCTCTCCTTGTAAGACTCCTCCATGCCCCCTCTCCCTATAAGACTCCTCCATACCCCCTCTCCTTATAAGACTCCTCCGTACCCCCTCTCCTTATAAGACTCCTCTGTACCCCCACTCCTTTTATAAGACTCCTCTGTACCCCCTCTCCTTGTAAGACTCCTCCATGCCCTCTCTCCCTATAAGACTCCTCCGTACCCCCTCTCCTTATAAGACTCCTCTGTACCCCCTCTCCTTATAAGACTCCTCTGTACCCCCACTCCTTTTATAAGACTCCTCTGTACCCCCTCTCCTTATAAGACTCCTCCGTACCCCCTCTCCTTATAAGACCCCTCTGTACCCCTTCTCCTTATAAGACTCCTCTGTACGCCTCTCCTTATAAGACTCCTCTGTACTCCCTCTCCTTATAAGACTCCTCTGTACCCCCTCTCCTTTTATAAGACTCCTCTGTACCCCCTCTCCTTATAAGACTCCTCTGTACCCCTCTCCCTATAAGACTCCTCCGTACCCCTCTCCTTATCAGAGTCCTCCGTACCCCCTCTCCCTATAAGACTCCTCCGTACCCCTTCTCCTTATAAGACTCCTCCGTTACCCCTCTCCCTATAAAACTCCTCCGTACCCTCTCTCCCTATAAGACTCCTCCGTACCCCCTCTCCTTATAAGACTCCTCCGTACCTCCTCTCCTTATAAGACTCCTCCGTACCCCCTCTCCCTATAAGACTCCTCCGGACCCCCTCTCCTTTTAAGACTCCTCCGGACCCCCTCTCTTTATAAGACTCCTCCGTACCCCCTCTCCTTATAAGACTCCTCCGTGCCCCCTTTCCTTATAAGACTCCTCCGTATCCCCTCTCCTTATAAGACTCCTCTGTACCCCCTCTCCTTATAAGACTCCTCTTTACCCCCTCTCCTTTTATAAAACTCCTCTGTACCCCTCTCCTTATAAGACTCCTCCGTACCCCTCTCCTTGTAAGACTCGTCCATGCCCCCTCTCCCTGTAAGACTCCTCCATACCCCCTCTCCTTATAAGACTCCTTCGTACCCCCTCTCCTTATAAGACTCCTCTGTACCCCTCTCCTTATAAGACTCCTCTGTACCCCTCTCCCTATAAGACTCCTCCGTACCCCTCTCCTTATCAGAGTCCTCCGTACCCCCTCTCCCTATAAGACTCCTCCGTACCCCTTCTCCTTATAAGACTCCTCCGTTACCCCTCTCCCTATAAAACTCCTCCGTACCCTCTCTCCCTATAAGACTCCTCCGTACCCCCTCTCCTTATAAGACTCCTCCGTACCTCCTCTCCTTATAAGACTCCTCCGTACCCCCTCTCCCTATAAGACTCCTCCGGACCCCCTCTCCTTTTAAGACTCCTCCGGACCCCCTCTCTTTATAAGACTCCTCCGTACCCCCTCTCCTTATAAGACTCCTCCGTGCCCCCTTTCCTTATAAGACTCCTCCGTATCCCCTCTCCTTATAAGACTCCTCTGTACCCCCTCTCCTTATAAGACTCCTCTTTACCCCCTCTCCTTTTATAAAACTCCTCTGTACCCCTCTCCTTATAAGACTCCTCCGTACCCCTCTCCTTGTAAGACTCGTCCATGCCCCCTCTCCCTGTAAGACTCCTCCATACCCCCTCTCCTTATAAGACTCCTTCGTACCCCCTCTCCTTATAAGACTCCTCTGTACCCCTCTCCTTATAAGACTCCTCTGTACCCCCTCTCCTTATAAGACTCCTCTGTACCCCCTCTCCTTTTATAAGACTCCTCCGTACCCCCTCTCCTTATAAGACTCCTCCGTACCCCTCTCCTTGTAAGACTCCTCCATGCCCCCTCTCCCTATAAGACTCCTCCGTACCCCCTCTCCTTATAAGACTCCTCTGTACCCCTTCTCCTTATAAGACTCCTCTGTAGCCCTCTCCTTATAAGACTCCTCTGTACCCCCTCTCCTTATAAGACTCCTCTGTACCCCCCTCCTTTTATAAGACTCCTCTGTACCCCCTCTCCTTATAAGACTCCTCTGTACCCCTCTCCCTATAAGACTCCTCCGTACCCCTCTCCTTATAAGAGGCCTCCGTACCCCCTCTCCCTATAAGACTCCTCCGTACCCCTTCTCCTTATAAGACTCCTCCGTTACCCCTCTCCCTATAAAACTCCTCCGTACCCTCTCTCCCTATAAGACTGCTCCGTACCCCCTCTCCTTATAAGACTCCTCCGTACCCCCTCTCCTTATAAGACTCCTCCGTACCCCCTCTCCCTATAAGACTCCTCCGGACCCCCTCTCCTTATAAGACTCCTCCGGACCCCCTCTCCCTATAAGACTCCTCCGTACCCCCTCTCCCTATAAGACTCCTCCGGACCCCCTCTCCTTTTAAGACTCCTCCGGACCCCCTCTCTTTATAAGACTCCTCCGTACCCCCTCTCCCTATAAGACTCCTCCGGACCCCCTCTCCTTTTAAGACTCCTCCGGACCCCCTCTCTTTATAAGACTCCTCCGTACCCCCTCTCCTTATAAGACTCCTCCGTGCCCCCTTTCCTTATAAGACTCCTCCGTATCCCCTCTCCTTATAAGACTCCTCCGGACCCCCTCTCCCTATAAGACTCCTCCGTACCCCCTCTCCCTATAAGACTCCTCCGGACCCCCTCTCCTTTTAAGACTCCTCCGGACCCCCTCTCCTTATAAGACTCCTCCGTACCCCCTCTCCCTATAAGACTCCTCCGGACCCCCTCTCCTTTTAAGACTCCTCCGGACCCCCTCTCTTTATAAGACTCCTCCGTACCCCCTCTCCTTATAAGACTCCTCCGTGCCCCCTTTCCTTATAAGACTCCTCCGTATCCCCTCTCCTTATAAGACTCCTCTGTACCCCCTCTCCTTATAAGACTCCTCTTTACCCCCTCTCCTTTTATAAAACTCCTCTGTACCCCTCTCCTTATAAGACTCCTCCGTACCCCTCTCCTTGTAAGACTCGTCCATGCCCCCTCTCCCTGTAAGACTCCTCCATACCCCCTCTCCTTATAAGACTCCTTCGTACCCCCTCTCCTTATAAGACTCCTCTGTACCCCTCTCCTTATAAGACTCCTCTGTACCCCCTCTCCTTATAAGACTCCTCTGTACCCCCTCTCCTTTTATAAGACTCCTCCGTACCCCCTCTCCTTATAAGACTCCTCCGTACCCCTCTCCTTGTAAGACTCCTCCATGCCCCCTCTCCCTATAAGACTCCTCCGTACCCCCTCTCCTTATAAGACTCCTCTGTACCCCTTCTCCTTATAAGACTCCTCTGTAGCCCTCTCCTTATAAGACTCCTCTGTACCCCCTCTCCTTATAAGACTCCTCTGTACCCCCCTCCTTTTATAAGACTCCTCTGTACCCCCTCTCCTTATAAGACTCCTCTGTACCCCTCTCCCTATAAGACTCCTCCGTACCCCTCTCCTTATAAGAGGCCTCCGTACCCCCTCTCCCTATAAGACTCCTCCGTACCCCTTCTCCTTATAAGACTCCTCCGTTACCCCTCTCCCTATAAAACTCCTCCGTACCCTCTCTCCCTATAAGACTGCTCCGTACCCCCTCTCCTTATAAGACTCCTCCGTACCCCCTCTCCTTATAAGACTCCTCCGTACCCCCTCTCCCTATAAGACTCCTCCGGACCCCCTCTCCTTATAAGACTCCTCCGGACCCCCTCTCCCTATAAGACTCCTCCGTACCCCCTCTCCCTATAAGACTCCTCCGGACCCCCTCTCCTTTTAAGACTCCTCCGGACCCCCTCTCTTTATAAGACTCCTCCGTACCCCCTCTCCTTATAAGACTCCTCTGTGCCCCCTTTCCTTATAAGACTCCTCCGTATCCCCTCTCCTTATAAGACTCCTCTGTACCCCCTCTCCTTATAAGACT
Organism: Ranitomeya variabilis; assembly: GCF_051348905.1. Classification (NCBI taxonomy): domain Eukaryota; kingdom Metazoa; phylum Chordata; class Amphibia; order Anura; family Dendrobatidae; genus Ranitomeya; species Ranitomeya variabilis. The sequence continues at coordinate 249,105,852 of NC_135235.1, forward strand.
CCTCTTTACCCCCTCTCCTTTTATAAAACTCCTCTGTACCCCTCTCCTTATAAGACTCCTCCGTACCCCTCTCCTTGTAAGACTCGTCCATGCCCCCTCTCCCTGTAAGACTCCTCCATACCCCCTCTCCTTATAAGACTCCTTCGTACCCCCTCTCCTTATAAGACTCCTCTGTACCCCTCTCCTTATAAGACTCCTCTGTACCCCCTCTCCTTATAAGACTCCTCTGTACCCCCTCTCCTTTTATAAGACTCCTCCGTACCCCCTCTCCTTATAAGACTCCTCCGTACCCCTCTCCTTGTAAGACTCCTCCATGCCCCCTCTCCCTATAAGACTCCTCCGTACCCCCTCTCCTTATAAGACTCCTCTGTACCCCTTCTCCTTATAAGACTCCTCTGTACCCCTCTCCTTATAAGACTCCTCTGTACCCCCTCTCCTTATAAGACTCCTCTGTACCCCCTCTCCTTTTATAAGACTCCTCTGTACCCCCTCTCCTTATAAGACTCCTCTGTACCCCTCTCCCTATAAGACTCCTCCGTACCCCTCTTCTTATAAGAGGCCTCCGTACCCCCTCTCCCTATAAGACTCCTCCGTACCCCTTCTCCTTATAAGACTCCTCCGTTACCCCTCTCCCTATAAAACTCCTCCGTACCCTCTCTCCCTATAAGACTGCTCCGTACCCCCTCTCCTTATAAGACTCCTCCGTACCCCCTCTCCTTATAAGACTCCTCCGTACCCCCTCTCCCTATAAGACTCCTCCGGACCCCCTCTCCTTATAAGACTCCTTCGGACCCCCTCTCCTTATAAGACTCCTCCGTTACCCCTCTCCCTATAAAACTCCTCCGTACCCTCTCTCCCTATAAGGCCATGTTCACACAGTGCGTTTTTTACTGCAGAACCGCAGCGGTTTTGCCGCTGCGGTTCCGCAGCTGTTTTCCATGCAGGGTACATTACAATGTACCCCTATGGAAAACAGGATCCACTGTGCACACGGTCCTGAATTTCCCTTAAAAAGCCGCGATGAATCGGTGCGGGAAAAAAGAAGGAGCATGTCACTTCTTTGCCCGAAACTGCAGCGGTTCTGCACCCATAGACCTCCATTGTGAGGTCAAACCCGCAGATCAAAAATATATCTGCGGGTTTTATTGCGGTTTGTGGTGCAGAACCGCTGCAGCCGGAAGTGCGGGGAAGCGGCCGGAAGTGCGTGGGTGGAAGTGCTTGGGCGGAGAGACATGGAGGCATACCGTCGCATGGGGATCGTGTCGGCCGTTTGATTGATTTGGTATGTGTGTGTGTGTGTGTGTGTGTGTGTGTGTGTATGTATGTGTGTGAGTATGTGTGTGTGCGTGTGTGTGTGCGTGTGTCCCCATGTGACGCTAGTGCCACCATTGTGCTAAGTCGCCGTATGGGACTACTACTCCCATCCGGTATTAGGATGGGAGAGTTGTCCCTGTGTCCGGCGACTTAGCACAATTGTAAAGTTACACAAAACACCTACACACAATACACATACATGACACACAGTACAGTACATACAACACATAACATAGAGTATATACTCACCAACAGCACACTTGTAGGCGAAGCCCTCGATCCTCCAGGAAAAAATCACAAAATAAAAAATCAAATTCATACTCCCTGTCCGCAGAATCCATAAAACGAGTGTCCCACGCCAATCCCCTGCTCTCCGGCGATACACTGCCAGGAGCGAAGCTCCTAGCAGTGTATCGCGTACTGTTCCGGAGCTCAATGGCGCCGGCGTCTCGGTTAACGGCAGTACAGCTGCGTTGAACTTTCCCACGCAGCACTGCCGTTAAGCGAGAGTGCCGGGGTCAATGACCGCCGGTAAACTCGCTCGCGCATGCGCAGTGACACACCGACAGGAACTATGGCTCCTGTCAGTGTGTTGCTGCAGCCGTGGAGAGCAGACATGTCTCTGGATGTGTCTGTTCTCCATGGAAAATCTTCGTGGGATACGTGGCACTTAAATACGTGGCAATTAAATACGTGACACGTGGCACTTATACGTGATACGTGGCACTTAAATACGTGATACGTGTCACTTAAATATGTGGCACGTGGCACTGAAATACGTGATACGTGGCACTGAAATACGTGGCACGTGGCACTGAAATTCGTGGCACTTAAATATGTGGCACGTGGCACTGAAATACGTGATACGTGGCACTGAAATACGTGGCACTGAAATACGTGGCACTGAAATACGTGGCACTGAAATATGTGGCACTGAAATACGTGGCACTGAAATACGTGATACGTGGCACTTAAATACGTGGCACTTAGGCTATGTTCACATTTGCGTTGTGCGCCGCAGCGTCGGCGCCGCAACACACAACGCAAACAAAAACGCAGCAAAACGCATGCACAACGCTGCGTTTTGCGCCGCATGCGTCCTTTTTTTGATTGATTTTGGACGCAGCAAAAATGCAACTTGCTGCGTCCTCTGCGCCCGGATGCGTGCGCTGCAGTGACGCATGCGGCGCAAAACGCAAGTGCGACGCATGTCCATGCGCCCTCATGTTAAATATAGGGGTGCATGACGCATGCGGCGACGCTGCGGCGCCCGACGCTGCGGCGCAGACCGCAAATGTGAACGTAGACTTAAATAGCTGGATAGAGCTGGATCCGCGGGCTGTGATCTGGCCTACGCTCAGCACTCTGCGGAGCGCTGTCATTCAAAACACGTCCACTCATTTTGGTGTTTAGTCCCAAAATGGAGGATGGAAGAAGAAAAGGGTTGGACAAGGAAATGACATCATTTCTTTTTTTTTTCCCCCCCACTGCAGTTAGGCTACGTTCACATTTGCGTTGTGCGCCGCAGCGTCGGCGCCGCAACGCACAACGCAAACAAAAACGCGGCAAAACGCATGCACAACGCTGCGTTTTGCGCCGCATGCGTCCTTTTTTCTATTGATTTTGGACGCAGCAAAAATGCAACTTGCTGCGTCCTCTGCGCCCGGACGCGGGCGCCGCAGTGACGCATGCGGCGCAAAACGCAAGTGCACCGCATGTCCATGCGCCCCCATGTTAAATATAGGGGCGCATGACGCATGCGGCGACGCTGCGGCGCCCGACGCTGCGGCGCACACCGCAAATGTGAACGTAGCCTTAAAGCTTTATTTGTGTCAAACACAGACAATCTGCAGAGAAAACTGCACAAAAAACCGCACTAAAAACCGCATCAAAAACGCACCAAAAACGCACCTGCGTTTTCTGCCAAGAGCTGCGGTTTTTGTCCTAAAAAAAAAGGATTGAAATCAGGATCGTGTGAACATACCCTAAGACTGCTCCGTACCCCCTCTCCTTATAAGACTCCTCCGTACCTCCTCTCCTTATAAGACTCCTCCGTACCCCCTCTCCTTATAAGACTCCTCTGTACCCCCACTCCTTTTATAAGACTCCTCTGTACCCCCTCTCCTTATAAGACTCCTCCGTACCCCTCTCCTTGTAAGACTCGTCCATGCCCCCTCTCCCTGTAAGACTCCTCCATACCCCCTCTCCTTATAAGACTCCTCCGTACCCCTCTCCTTGTAAGACTCCTCCGTGCCCCCTTTCATTATAAGACTCCTCCATACCCCCTCTCCTTATAAGACTCCTCCGTACCCCCTCTCCCTATAAGACTCCTCCGTACCCTCTCTCCCTATAAGACTCCTCCGTACCCCTCTCCTTATAAGACTCCTCCGTACCCTCTCTCCCTATAAGTCTCCTCCGTACCCCTCTCCCTATAAGACTCCTCCGTACCCCCTCTCCTTATAAGTCTCCTCCGTACCCCTCTCCCTATAAGTTTCCTTCGTACCCCCTCTCCTTATAAGACTCCTCCGTACCCCCTCTCCTTATAAGACTCCTCCGTACCCCCTCTCCCTATAAGACTCCTCCGTACCCCCTCTCCCTATAAGACTCATCCGTACCCCCTCTCCTTATAAGACTCTTCCGTACCCCCTCTCCCTATAAGACTCCTCCGTACCCCTCTCCCTATAAGTTTCCTCCGTACCTCCTCTCCTTATAAGTCTCCTCTGTACTCCCACCACCACAGGTGACTGCCCCCCACCTCCACACTCGGCTTGTCCACTCTCACATTAATCCATACCCTCTCTTCCAGACTCCCTTACCCCAGGGTCGTCTTCACATGCCTACAGTGTGGTTTCCCAGCCCGGCACCAGGTTTCTCAGAGGCAGTGCTGGGGTGCAGTCATTTATGAATGGACAGAAGGCTCCAGCTTCTCACAGCCATTACGCCATAAATCTACAGAACGCTTTCTTTGTTTATATAAGAGAAAGGTGGGAAAATATACAGTGAAAACCATCAACCCCATGGGTGCCCTGCACATATACAAGAGCTGCAGCTGCCTGCACCCCCCACATTGCCCGCTGCTCTGGCTTTTATCTGGATTCTTCCTCTTTATACAATGTCCATTCACTGAATGAGAACAGAGATCATGGCAGCTAAGTAACACTGAGCAGTTAATCCAGGTCTGAGAACAAGCTCCATCCTGAACCCAGGCTAAGCGTACGGCTATGGCCAGGTGTGGGAGATATGATGCAGACATTTCTGTGACTGTCCCATGCAGTAGTGAGGTGAAATGTGGATTGCTTTTTACACACCCCATCCGCCTGGTAAACTGTGGAAATAACTTGTCATATCATCAATTGTCCAGCATTTCAAAACTGAAGAGAGCAAAGCTGTACATTTAATAAAAAAGTGAAAATGTTACCAGAATCTGAAACATAATGTCCGCATATTCCAGAGTAACCTCATCAGAGAAAGGTCTGCTCATTCCTGACTTCTGCTGAATGCACATGATTTGGATTTTCTGCACAGAACAACTGCAGAGTAGCTATGTGCGCACGTTGAGTATTTGCTTGCAGAAATTTCTGCAAGGTTTCTGCATCTCTTGGCAGGAAACATGCTGCAGAAAAAAAACGTGTTTTGCAGCACCAAAGGCTTTTTTGACCTAAATAAAGATATTTTTTAAAAAAGTTTTGTGATGTCATTACTTAATTCAATACCACCTTTTACATGCTGATGCAGTAGTAGGGCTTGGTGTCAGCAGCTGTCATTAACACCTAGGTGTAGGCTTGGTGATGAAAAGGTGTCAGCCCAACACCCTCATTACTAAGCCGATAAGTAAACACAAACACACACATTGTCACCAGCCTATAGAGGAGCGTTAACAGAACAAACGTACATAGGCTGTAACCAGACAGCAACTGTTAATTTTAAAGAAAAAAAATTGTGTGGGCTCCCGACTAATTTTAATAATCAGCAGAGGGAAAGCCGACATCTGAGGTTAATATTCTGGGAAGGAGCCAAAAGCCATAAAGGTTCCCAGGCTATTAATATCAGCTCACAGCTGTTTGCTTAGACTTTACTGGCTAGTTTACATGGGGACCCCAGAAATAAAATTGACATAGGGTCCCTCTATATAATCTAAGCAACAAAGGCTAGGCAGACAGCTGCGGGCTGATATTAATAGCCTAGGAAGGGGCCATGTATATTGGCCCCTCCCAGACTTAAAACATCAGCTCTCAGCTGCCCCAGAAAAGGCACATATATAAGATGCGCCAAATCTGGCACTAAGCCGCGCTCTTCCCATTTGCCCTGTAGCGGTGGCTAGTGGGGTTCATATTTGTGGGGTTGATGTCACCTTTGTATTGTCAGGTGACATCGAGCCCACAGGTTAGTAATGGAGAGGCATCAATAAGACATCTATCCATTAGTAACTCCATAGTGATATTGTATAAAAACACAGACACCCAGAATAAAGTCCTGTATTTGAAATAATAACACAGGCTCCTTTAATAATCTTAATTAAACCATACTTATCCAACGCCTAATCCACCAACGCCAATGTCTCCTGCAACAAAAATAAAATAATAAACCACAATATTCCTCACCTGCCGCTGAGAAGATAATAATCCATAATGTCCCACAACGATCCTGATCACTTTGAGAGCAGTCTCATCAGTGACGTGACAGCCGGTGATACACTGACAGGAGGTGATCGCTCCCGCAGTGAATTACTTAGCTGCCGTGAGAGAGGTCACCGGAGTTCATCAGCTCCAGTGATCTCCCTAAAACTGTGTATGCTCAGTACATGAGATGTGAAAAATCTTCTCTATGCACTCAGGAAACGTTCTGTGTGTAAATTGATCTGTGGGTTAATTCTTTCATTAGGGAGTTCACCCTTTGTAGTTCACTACAAAATCCATGGCAAAGAGTCGATGGTACCGTTAAGACCTTATCAGACAAAGTCTTCCAGGAGTGAACATTGCCTTCTTGTAGGAGAGAATGACATGAAGGGAACTAGTGGAGGGGTAGAGGCCCCTTTACACTCCTTCCTGATTGTTGACCAGTGTAAACGTGCTGGCGATTGATTGAGCTCTTTCTTTGGCTGATTGGATCATTGCCGCAGACCCTATAATTGTCAGCAGCACATTTCCCCTTGTAACCAGACTGCGCACTGTATGGGGACAGAACCGTGGAATTAATCATTACACCAGTTTGTATCGGCCCATTTATAAATGCTGATTAATTTGATGTATTGCTGCTGATCATAGGCAGAAAGTGATGCGTTTACATTTTCTATCCTCTGGGTTGTGCGATTGTCGCCTGTTTAGTGACAGCCCAAGCGAAGATCTGTGCAGATTCTCATTGTGAGAGCTGATCACAGCAGATCTGACTACCGGCCCCAGTGATGGAGCACTGATCGCCCTTCCTTACATTACACATGTCTGCAAAGAAATTTTTTTCAAGAGCTGTTTTGGTTATTCCACGTAACCTTTATGTTTTTAAGTGCGCTGAATCCGTAAATGACCTCCGTTTTGTCATAGGACATCACGTTTTCTGACAATTTAAGTAACTATGTTAAATAAGACAATGCCTCAAAATAAATGAAAATAGACTCATAAAATTAATTTTTTATTACAAATGTTTCATGAAAATCATTTTTTAACTGCAATGAGCTCACTAACACACACTAAAATTGATTCTTCTTCCCTGTGAGGCTTCTCTTGGTACATTAAGGGTATGTGCACACGTCCGGATTTCTTGCAGAAATTTCCTGAAGAAAACCGGAAATTTTCTGCAAGAAATCCGCATTTTTTTTTTTGCGTTTTTTTTTCCGGTTTTTTCGTGGTTTTCTTAGCATTCTGCAAGCGTAATTAGCTTGCAGAATGCTAAAGTTTTCCAAGCGATCTGTAGCATCGCTTGGAAAACTGACTGACAGGTTGGTCACACTTGTCAAACATAGTGTTTGACAAGTGTGACCAACTTTTTACTATAGATGCTGCCTATGCAGCATCTATAGTAAAAGATAGAATGTTTAAAAATAATAATTAAAAAAAAAAAAATGCTTATACTCACCTGCAGACCTCAGCGGCGTCCGTTCCCTATAGATGGTGTGTGCGCGCAGGACCTTCCATGACGTCGCGGTCACATGACCGGTCTCGACCAATCACAGGACCGTGACGTCATCACAGGTCCTTCACCGCACACCAGCTACAGGAGCCGAAGCGGCAGCATGCAGCTGAGAGGCGGGAAGACATCGAAGGTGAGTATATCACTATTTTTTATTTTAATTCTTTTTTTTTACCACTTATATGGTGCCCAGTCCGTGGAGGAGAGTCTCCTCTCCTCCACCCTGGGTACCAACCGCACATGATCTGCTTACTTCCCGCATGGTGTGCACAGCCCCGTGCGGGAAGTAAGCAGATCAATGGACTCCTAGGTGTGCGGAATCCCCGCAATTCCGCATTTTTAATGAACATGTTGCTTCTTTTTCCGCGATGCGATTTTTTCGCGGAAAAAATCGCAACATTTGCACAAAAAATGCGGAATACACTGTAAATAATAGGAGGCATAGGTTAGCGTTTTTTTCGCGTTTTTATCACGTTTTTATAGCGAAAAAACGTGAAAAAAACGCGAAAAATCCTGAACGTGTGCACATGGCCTAAGGGTACTGTCATACTCTGCAACTTTCCAACGATCACGACCAGCGATACGACCTGGCCGTGATCGTTGGAAAGTCGTTGTGTGGTCGCTGGGGAGCTGTCACACAGACCGCTCTCCAGCGACCAACGATGCCGAAGGCCCCGGGTAACCAGGGTAAACATCGGGTTACTAAGCGCAGGGCCGCGCTTAGTAACCCGATGTTTACCCTGGTTACCAGCATAAAAGTAAAAAAAAACGTACATACTCACATTCCGGTGTCCTTCAGGTCCCTTGCCGTCTGCTTCCCGCTCTGACTGAGTGCCGCCGTAAAGTGAAAGCAGATCACAGCGGTGACGTCACCGCTGTGCTTTGTACTGCCTTACGGCCAGGAGTCAGTCAGAGCGGGAAGCAGACGGCAAGGGACCTGAAGGACACCAGAATGTGAGTATGTACGTTTTTTTTTTTTTTTTTACTTTTACGCTGGTAACCAGGGTAAACATCGGGTTACTAAGCGCGGCCCTGCGCTTATTAACCCAATGTTTACCCTGGTTACAAGCGAACGCATCGCTGGATCGCTGTCACACACAACGATCCAGCGATGACAGCGGGAGATCCAGCGACGAAATAAAGTTCCAAACGATCTGCTACGACGTACGATTCTCAGCAGGGTCCCTGATCGCTGCTGCGTGTCAGACACAGCGATATCGTATGGATATCGCTGGAACGTCACAGATCGTACCGTCGTAGCGATCAAAGTGCCACTGTGTGACAGTACCCTTACGCTTGTGAGTAGCATCTGGAATGTCTCTCTGAAGCGTCCAACAGTTGTCTGCCATCATTGTAATGCTCCATCTTCCCTGGTATCTTCTTTCCATCTCTTTAATGTCCTGGTGGAATCCTTCACCTTGCTCTTCACTCACAGCTCCCAAATTTTCAGGAAAGTTGTCAAGGTGGGAATGGAGGAAATGCACTTTCAAACTCATCAGGCAACCTAAAGCTTGAAATGCTTTCAGCATTCGTCCGACGATTTTTTTGTAGTCAGGGTCTTTGTTATTGCCTAAAAATTTCTCTACGACCTCTTTAAATGTAAACCACCCTTCTTTTTGAGGATGCGTCATGGTATTGATAAACTCTTGATCAGCTATAAGCTTTCTAATGTCTGGTCCGACAGACCTTCAATTTTGCCTCCGAGAGGCCTGGAAACTTGGTGACCAAGTATTTGAAGCATTCTCCATCTTTTGGAAGGGATTTTACGAATTGCTTCATCAATCCCAATTTTATGTGGAGAGGTGGTAGAAGAACTTTATGGGGAGGAACCAAAGTTTCTCGGAGGACATTTTTTTCACCAACTGTGAGCACCCTCGGCTGCCAATTGTTCTTGGTCCAGTGATTTTGTCCGTCTCGACTGTCCCATAGACACAGAAAACAAGGGTATTTGGTATACCAAACTTGAAGAGAATTTTGCATTTTGTGGCAAATCCTGACGTCCAGGATTTTTTTCAATTTTTTTTTGTTTTCTGCACACCAAAATACATGGAAATTAGATGAAAATAATCAAACAGCTTTTTAGTCGCAGACCTGTGTTATCATTCACATTTTATCCACAGATTTTTTTTATAATTTTAGTTTCTTTGCATATGAGATGAATATTTTACATTATTACTGTCCTGTTAATTACCTTTAATTGAGTTAATGGATTACAGGTCTCATCTTGTTGGCTGTTGCTTGGCCTCTGAAAGTGTTTTCCCCTCTATATTTTAGGAGAGAAGGCGAGTCGGACACTGAGGAAGGAAGGAAACTTCTTCAGGTTTCTAACATTTCCTCTCTGCGGTTGAGTCTGATATGGGATTTGATTTCCACCGAATGTCACTGAGTCCCTGACTGCCCCGAGAGGTGTCCTCCACCGCAGACTCCATTCTAGGGCCGTGTGAGTCGCTGGGGATGAATGTGGGGGGCTCACTGTTTATGGTCCATCATCTGTCTGCTTTTTGTGCCTCTGTGACTGGTTCTCATGGGGTTTGTTTGACTACAGGTGATCCGGTCATGACTTATTACTACAGCTCCCGAGCCGCTGATGGCTCTGCCATGTTCCAGCTTCAGCCATCTGCAGTCGTGGTGAGTACAAAACTGTCTCCATCTACTAAGATTCTCCTAAGAAAGTCAGAGCGCGGATCTCCCACCATTCCAGGCTGAATGTATTTCTACAGGGATGGATTTCTGGATTGACATTGTAGAAAGCTTACAGTAATTTCATGATGGGAATATTTACCTGCTCCACTAAAGCTTTTAGGTGTGGGTGTGCCTGTCCAAAAATGTGCTGATTGTTTCCAATCTTAACCAGCAGAATAGTGAGTGCAGCTCTGGAGTATAATACAGGATGTAACTCAGGATCAGTAATGTAATGTATGTATACAGTGACTGCACCAGCAGAATTTTGAGTGCAGCTCTGGAGTATAATACAGGAGGTAACTCAGGATCAGTAATGTAATGTATGTACACAGTGACTGCACCAGCAGAATAGTGACTGCAGCTCTGGAGTATAATACAGGATGTAACTCAGGATCAGTAATGTAATGTATGTACACAGTGACTGCACCAGCAGAATAGTGAGTGCAGCTCTGGAATATAATACAGAATGTAACTCGGGATCAGTAATGTATGTACACAGTGACTGCACCAGCAGAATAGTGAGTGCAGCTCTGGGGTATAATACAGGATGTAACTCAGGATCAGTAATGTATGTACACAGTGACTGCACCAGCAGAATAGTGAGTGCAGCTCTGGAGTATAATACAGGAGGTAACTCAGGATCAGTAATGTATGTACACAGTGACTGCACCAGCAGAATAATGAGTGCAGCTCTGGGGTATAATACAGGATGTAACTCAGGATCAGTAATGTATGTACACAGTGACTGCACCAGCAGAATAGTGAGTGCAGCTCTGGAGTATAATACAGGAGGTAACTCAGGATCAGTAATGTATGTACACAGTGATTGCACCAGCAGAATAGTGAGTGCAGCTCTGGGGTATAATACAGGATATAACTCAGGATCAGTAATGTAATGTATGTACACAGTGACTGCACCAGCAGAATAGTGAGTGCAGCTCTGGAGTATAATACAGGAGGTAACTCAGGATCAGTAATGTAATGTATGTACACAGTGACTGCACCAGCAGAATAGTGAGTGCAGCTCTGGAGTATAATACAGGAGGTAACTCGGGATCAGTAATGTAATGTATGTACACAGTGATTGCACCAGCAGAATAGTGAGTGCTGCTCTGGGGTATAATACAGGATGTAACTCAGGATCAGTAATGTATGTACACAGCGACTGCACCAGCAGAATTTTGAGTGCAGCTCTGGAGTATAATACAGGAGGTAACTCAGGATCAGTAATGTAATGTATGTACACAGTGACTGCACCAGCAGAATAGTGACTGCAGCTCTGGAGTATAATACAGGAGGTAACTCAGGATCAGTAATGTAATGTATGTACACAGTGACTGCACCAGCAGAATAGTGAGTGCAGCTCTGGAGTATAATACAGGATGTAATTCAGGATCAGTAATGTAATGTATGTACACAATGACTGCACCAGCAGAATAGTGAGTGCAGCTCTGGAGTATAATACATAATGTAACTCAGGATCAGTAATGTAATGTATATACACAGTGACTGCACCAGCAGAATAGTGAGTGCAGCTCTGGAGTATAATACAGGTGGTAACTCAGGATCAGTAATGTAACGTATGTACACAGTGACTGCACCAGCAGAATAGTGAGTGCAGCTCTGGAGTATAATACAGGATGTAACTCAGGATCAGTAATGTAATGTATGTACACAGTGACTGCACCAGCAGAATAGTGAGTGCAGCTCTGGAGTATAATACAGGATGTAACTCAGGATCAGTAATGTAATGTATGTACACAGTGACTGCGCCAGCAGAATAGTGAGTGCAGCTCTGGGGTATAATACAGGATGTAACTCAGGATTAGTAATGTAATGTATGTACACAGTGACTGCACCAGCAGAATAATGAGTGCAGCTCTGGGGGATAATACAGGATGTAAAAAAACAGTACTAGAACACACTGGCGCTACTAGCAAAAAAGGCCCAAGTGCTGCAGGTATTTAGGCAGGTCTGTGCCCACTCTGCCAAAAGACAAACAAACTAATAAAAGATAAAATACTGCGCTACAGGGGTCTAAAAGGTACTTCCTGCTGACTGGGATATAGACTAGTCCCTGGTTTACCCCTAGCAAAACCAATGTTACACGTTGGGGCCGATGTAATAGGCTAGTACACAGTGAATATTAAATGCCGACTAATAATGCTCCCAACTAGGTGAACCAAATAGGCATGCTAGGGCATATAGATGATGGATGTCTTACCGTCACAGAGTATTGAAAACGGGCTGTCCTGAGTCCTACAGGGTGGCTCGTGTTAAGTACATCCAAGGTTGCATACGGCGCTCCGCCGGTGAAGATGGCACGTCTAATAGTGGAGGTGATCCTGCAGGAGGTGGCGGACAGGTGGGTGCACACTGTATAGTGCTTGTCCGACCACGGACAAGGTGCCAGTAGACAGTGTAGAGCCAGGGAACGTCCCGGCCGGAGGCGTCCCTGGTTACACTGAGAAAGATGGCCGGTGCTGCCAAGCAGCGTGTGACGTCACAGGCCTACGGGGCCTCACTGGGACAAAAAGCTAACCAACGCGTTTCGGAGTGTAACGCACTCCTTCATCACCGGCGGAGCGCCGTATGCAACCTTGGATGTACTTACCACGAGCCACCCTGTAGGACTCAGGACAGTCCATTTTCAATACTCTGTGACGGTAAGACATCCATCATCTATATGCCCTAGCATGCCTATTTGGTTCACCTAGTTGGGAGCATTATTAGTCAGCATTTAATATTCACTGTGCACCAGCAGAATAGTGAGTGCAGCTCTGGAAAAAATAAAGATTATAACTCAGGATCAGTAATGTAACGTATGCACACAGTGACTGCACCAGCAGAATAGTGAGTGTAGCTCTGGAGTATAATACAGGATGTAACTCAGGATCAGTAATGTAATATATGTACATAGTGACTGCACCAGCAGAATAGAGAGTGCAGCTCTGGGGTATAATACAGGATGTAACTCAGGATCAGTAATGTAATATATGTACATAGTGACTGCACCAGCAGAATAGAGAGTGCTGCTCTGGAGTATAATACAGGAGGTAACTCAGGATCAGTAATGTAATATATGTACATAGTGACTGCACCAGCAGAATAGTGAGTGCAGCTCTGGGGTATAATACAGGATGTAACTCAGGATCAGTAATGTAATATATGTACATAGTGACTGCACCAGCAGAATAGAGAGTGCAGCTCTGGGGTATAATACATGTAACTCAGGATCAGCATAAGACCAGTAATGTAATGTATGTACACAGTGACTGTCTCTCTTGTCCTGTGTTCTTCTTCTTGTTCTTTTGTATGTTTTTATTGCATGTAGAGAGGGGGAGATATAGAAATATGTATGTAGAGGGAAGAATGAGACAGTGGATGCGGTGCTGCTCTTCACGGGTGTGCATTGCACCTGCGATACAGGAGAGGGCACTGCTCCTCATAGTTACATTTACGTCTCCTCCATGAGCTGTGACTGCAGGGAACTAGGTGTCATTAACACTGGGTGAGAATGAGGCTACATCTCTTCTCATTTTTATTTTCTGTTTTCCTCCCAATGTACATGCAGATGGATTCTTAGCAGGATGAGACTTCAGGATGATTTCACACTTGTATTATTATTTAAGACTTAAGTCTGTATTCTTTTTTCTTGGGGGATGAAAAGGATGATATGGAGTCATTTCTGACCATTGCTGTATAATGTACTGTTCTGCAACTGTGAAGGCCAATCATAGATCAAGAGTGAGCTCTCCACTAGTTGTATGAAAATGGTCCTCAACCATGGGAAAAGGAGAATTTTGCTAATGTTCACGTTAAACTGTTCATAATTCCCTTTACGTTGACTAAAGTCCTGTTCCAACAGCCAAAAAAGCCGCAAAGCACATTGCTGCCTCTTCTGTGCCTCACTGTAGGGATGGTGATCTTCTGGTAATGCACGGTATCGGCTTTGCACCTTATTGAATTATGGGAAATATGGCTAAAGACAGCTTCTGTCCTGCCATCCTGCACCACGCACGAGACATATTAAAAATACGGTAGATTGATGTCACATCCAGTACACAGTCAGGACTTGCAAGAAATTCCTGCAGCTCCATTAATGTTGCAGAAGGCCTCCTGACAGTCTCAAGGACGAATTTCCTTCTTGACTTTTCATTAATTTTTGAGGGACATCTAGTTTTAGGGTAATGTCACTGTTCTGCCAAATTTAAGCCCCTTCTTGATGACGTCTTCACAGTACTCCATAGTATAGCCAATGCCTGGAACAAATGTTTGTACCCCTGTCCTGACTGATAATGCTACACAGTGAGATCCTTTGCTGTGTTGTCAGCTGTTTATGGACCAGAAAATGTCAGGAAAATCCTCCTAGAGCAGCAACACTTTATATGGGGGCTAATCAGAATCGCTGTAAATGAGGGTGGTCATGTAGTGACTACTGTGTAACATGAGGATCAATGTGATTGGCCAATTATAAACACAACCACATCCCCAATTATCAGCGGTTATTCACACTTATGCAACCATACTATAATAATAAATATGCACTTATGCATAATAAATAATAATAATAATACTATTTTAGTTTTATTTTCTCGCTTTTAATGATTTCAGTTTGTTCCTCAGGATTTGTACAGAATTAAAGGTGACAAAGTTCTATTTGGAATATTTTTTTCATGAAAAAACTGGCTTTGTAACAGGGGTGTGTAGACTTTTATACTTATTTCTCTCACGTATATAGGTATCACTATGTGGAGTTGTTCATTTTGCAATATGTCTCCCTCTCTAGGGAGTGAGGGTACTGTCACACAGTGCCATTTTGATCGCTACGACGGTACGATTCGTGACGTTCTAGCGATATCGTTACGATATCGCAGTGTCTGACATGCAGCAGCGATCAGGGACCCTGCTGAGAATCGTACGTCGTAGCAGATCGTTTGGAACTTTCTTTCGTCGCTTGATCACCCGCTGACATCGCTGGATCGTTGTGTGTGACAGCGATCCAGCGATGTCTTCGCTTGTAACCAGGGTAAACATCGGGTAACTAAGCGCAGGGCTGCGCTTAGTAACCCGATGTTTACCGTGGTTACCAGCGTAAACGTAAAAAAAACAAACAGTACATACTTACATTCCGGTGTCTGTCCTCCGGCGTCTCAGCTTCTCTGCACTGTGAGCGCCGGCCAGCCAGAAAGCGAGCACAGCGGTGACGTCACCGCTCTGCTTTCCGGCCGCAGTGCTTACACAGTGCAGAGAAGCTGAGACGCCGGGGGACAGACACCGGAATGTGAGTATGTACTGTTTGTTTTTTTTACGTTTACGCTGGTAACCAGGGTAAACATCGGGTTACTAAGCGCGGCCCTGCGCTTAGTAACCCGATGTTTACCCTGGTTACCCGGGGACTTCGGCATCGCTCCAGCGCCGTGATTGCAACGTGTGACCGCAGTCTACGACGCTGGAGCGATAATCATACGATCGCTGCGACGTCACGGATCGTGCCGTCGTAGCGATCAAAATGGCACTGTGTGACAGTACCCTAATATTTCTTTATTATGCTTACTTATTTTGCACCATTACTTCCACGTCTTTACAGACATTATCATCACTGTCCCCAATGGGGCTCACAATCTACATTTCCTATCAGTCTGTCTTTGGAGTGGAGTCTTATATCCACTGTAGTTTGCCAGGGGCACCTTATCTTGACTGATAGTGGACCCAGATCAACTGATCATGTCTCATCATCTTCCTGTCAGGCCTAAGCCAGCTGGTCATGTCTAATCGTCTTATCAGGCTTTGATCATCCTCCTATATAGGTCCCTGGTCAGATCTTCACCTCTTCGTAATCAAGCTGGTCAGCTGTCCTTCTCCTACCATGGGCCCTGAGTGGCTTCTCCGCCCTCCTCCTATTGGGTCCTGGCTAGCTGGCCAGCTCTCCTCTTTCTCTTTTTCCTACCAGACTTTTGCTAGCTGGTCAGCTCTGTTTTGTTCAGGTCCTGATCACCTTCCCTTGGATCTCTCTGGCCCGCCTCATTGTCCATGGATGCTGTTTTCGATGTCCCTACATACATTCTTTGCTGTACATAGATTTGGCAAGGATGTATGCACAGCCCTCCGCTCTGAGTCTGAACACAAAGCTTTCTTTGGCACGGTATGTTTGTTTAAGCTATTGAAGTTCGAAGCAAAGTAAAAATAGACCTCCATCTGCCACATTATTGGCCTTGTTATATTTGGCTGCATTTTCCCGTGTCATGTGGGTGACCAATGAAAGTGCAAATACTTAGAGCAGTTTTATACTGAGTAATCCAAGCACTTTATTGTTGGATCTGAGCTGGAGACTTTTTGAAAAAAATAAAAAACAATTTCAGGGACTACCTGACTATAAGATTTACAGTTAAGCCCCTGAAAATTTTTGGTGCAAGCAATTACCTTCAAAAGCCCCATGCTTAGTTAAATGAAGTCCACCTGTGTGCAATATAAGTGTCACATGACTGTCAGTATATAGATTTTGCCTTTTCTGAATGGTCACAGAGGCTACAACACTATTAACAAAAGGCACAACTATCCAAACAACACAATGAAGACCAAGGAGATCTCCAAACAACACAATGAAGACCAAGGAGATCTCCAAACAACATCGTGAAGACCAAGGAGATCTCCAAACAACACCGTGAAGACCAAGGAGATCTCCAAACAACACCGTGAAGACCAAGGAGATCTCCAAACAAGTCAGGACTGGAGATGAGCAAATTTTCTAGGGTTCCCTCTTAATCAGCAAGCTATAGCGCTTCCCGAATAAGCTTCGTGGATTGCGCCGACCGATTAGCTGCATGTGTCACGGCTGTGTCACAGTGACGTCACATGCATGGAGAACCCAACAAACAGACTCTCCATGCATGTGCTGTGACTGTGACACGCCGTGACACATGCAGCTGCAGCGCTGATCAGCCGGAGCCATCCAGGAAGCCGGGTTTCTTCTGCAGCTTATTTGGGAAGCGCTGTAGCTTGCCGAATAAGAGGGAAACTAAGCAAATTCGCTCATCTCTAGTCAGGACAAAGTTGTTGAGAAGTACAAGTCAGGGGGGTTGGGTTATAAAAAAAAAAAAAATCTCCCAAACTCTGATCATTCCTGGAGCACCATCAAATCCATTAATATCAAATGGAAAGAACATGGTACCACAACAAACTTGCCAAGAGAGGGCCATCCACCAAGACTCTCAGCCCGGGCAAGAAGAGTATTAATCAGAGTGGCAGCACAGAGGCCAAAGGTAATCCTGAATGAGCTGCAGAGTTCCCAAGCAGAGACTAGAGTGTCTGTCCACAATAAGCTGTACACTCCATAGAGGTGGCCTTTATGGAAGAATGGGCAGAAAAAAAGCAAAATTGAACTTTTCGGCCACCAATGTAAACGCTATGTCTGCACCAAACCAACACAGCTCATCACTCCAAGAACACCATCCCTACAGTGAAACATGGTGGTGACAGCATCATGCCGTGGGGATATTTTTTGGCAGCAGGGACAGGGAAAATGGTCCAAGTTGAGGGGAAATTGGATGTTGCGAAATACAGGGATATTCTTGAGCAAAACCTGTTTGTCAGTGATTTGAGACTGGGACAGAGGTTCACCGTCCAACCAGACAATGGCCCAAAGTGTACTACTAATGCAACACTCCAGTGGTTTAAGGTAAACATGCAAATGTTGTAGCATTGCCTAGGCAAAGCCCAGACCTTAATCCAACGGAGAATCTGTGGTCAGACATGAAGATCGCTGTTCACCAGAGGACACATCTGACGTGAAGGAGCTGGAGCAGTTTTGTTTTGTGGAATGAACAAAAATCCCAGTGACAAGGTGTGCAAAGCTCATAGAGACTTGTCCAAAGCGACTTACAGCTGTAGTTGCCGCAAAGGGAGGCTCTACAAAGTACTGACTGTAGGGGGGTGAATAGATATGCACCCTGAAGTTTACAGTTCTTTTGTCCTATTTGTTGTTTGCGTAACAATAAAAAGAAAACCAAATGTTCACAGTTGTAGGCTAGTTCTTTACATGAACAAACTCTCAAAAAAACCTGTGAAATTCCAGGTTGTAATATAGCAAAATACGAAAAATGCTCAGGGGGTGACTACCTTCGCATACCACTGTAAAATGGGTCCCAGAATTGATGGGGAAAAAGAGGCCGTACCAGAGACACATTAAATTAATCTATTCTTAAAATGTAAATTATAAGATGTTGATTAAATTAAGGATATAAATATGGAAACCGAGACCCCACTTTGATTGGAACCATTCATGCAATGAGTCCCACCTTTTATTTTCATGGCAATAAAGATTTCCTACAAGTTTTACTTCGAATAAGAAGAAAGGGAAACTAATGGACTTCAATAGAAATTATCCCTTGTTACATTGTCTCCAATATCTGTAGTGCCCGTCCCTAAGACACCGCGCTATAAAGTAATGATATAAAAGGACCGCCTTTTATTTGTAGCTGTTTAGTCTCGAGGAACTGATAGAAATCCCATAAGTAATAAGGTTCACTATATAGCAGTGAGCGAGGGAGATATTAATGAGGTCAGAAAATTACAGACAATGAACTGAGGCCATTAGCCATAAGGTGTAAATGTTGTCTGCTGATTATAATAGTCTGAGACGTTCCGAGCCAAAAATAATAGAAAAGCAAAGTCTTATACTCAAAACAATGTTATCTCTGGGATTACTGATTATTGTACTTATAAGCTATACATTTTCAGGTTACATATAAAATGTATCTCCATGTGAAGCTGATCCATTGTGTACAGTACATTACTTATCCTGTACTGATCCCGAGTTACATCCTGTATTATACTCCAGAGCTGCACTCACTATTCTGCTGGTGCAGTCACTGTGTACATACATTACATTACTGATCCTGAGTTACCTCCTATATTATACTCCAGAGCTGCACTCACTATTCTGCTGGTGCAGTCACCGGGTACATATATTACTGATCCTGAGTTACCTCCTGTATTATACTCCAGGGCTGCACTCACTATTCTGCTGGTGCAGTCACTGTGTACATACATTACATAACTGATCCTGAGTTACATCCTGTATTATACTCCAGAGCTGCACTCACTATTCTGCTGGTGCAGTCACTGTGTACATACATTACATTACTGATCCTGAGTTACCTCCTATATTATACTCCAGAGCTGCACTCACTATTCTGCTGGTGCAGTCACCGGGTACATATATTACTGATCCTGAGTTACCTCCTGTATTATACTCCAGGGCTGCACTCACTATTCTGCTGGTGCAGTCACCGTGTACATACATTACTGAGTTATATCCTGTATTATACCCCATAGCTGCACTCACTATTCTGCTGGTGCAGTCACTGTGTACATACATTACTGGTCCTGAGTTACATCCTGTATTATATCCCAGAGCTGCACTCACTATTCTGCTGGTGCAGTCACTGTGTACATACATTACTGGTCCTGAGTTACATCCTGTATGATACTCCAGAGCTGCACTCACTATTCTGCTGGTGCAGTCACTGTGTACATACATTACATTACTGATCCTGAGTTACATCCTGTATTATTCTCCAGAGCTGCACTCACTATTCTGCTGGTGCAATCACTTCATACGTCCCTGACGTATCCTGTATAGTAATAGTGCAGGATATTTCACAGCTGCGCTCTCTGAATATGGAGAGAATACCAGGAGTCTGCAGTATTGAGCCTTCCCTAGGTAGGGAGCTGAGCTCTGGATAAGAATGTCAGTGCTGGACCCTATAATGAGTGGATGATAAACGCTTTTTGATTTTGGGTGTTTATCAGATATAAAGGCTGTGGGTTATTATTCCCATTCCCTGAACTGTCACCAAGGCTGCGTGATGGGGCTGCCGCTGCTGCGTGATGGGGCGGCCGCTGCTGGGTGATGGGGCAGCCGCTGCTGGGTGATGGGGCGGCCGCTGCTGGGTGATGGGGCGGCCGCTGCTGGGTGACGGGGCGGCCGCTGCTGGGTGACGGGGCGGCCGCTGCTGGGTGTTGGGGCGGCCGCTGCTGGGTGATGGGGCGGCCGCTGCTGCGTGATGGGGCGGCGGCTGCTGCTTGATGGGGCAGCCGCTGCTGTGTGATGGGGCAGCCGCTGCTGGGTGATGGAGCGGCCGCTGCTGGGTGATGGAGCGGCCGCTGCTGGGTGATGGGGCGGCCGCTGCTGGGTGATGGGGCAGCCGCTGCTGGGTGATGGGGCAGCCGCTGCTGTGTGATGGGGCAGCCGCTGCTGGGTGATGGGGCAGCCGCTGCTGGGTGATGGGGCGGCCGCTGCTGGGTGATGGAGCAGCCGCTGCTGGGTGATGGGGCGGCCGCTGCTGGGTGATGGGGCGGCCGCTGCTGTGTGATGAGGCAGCCGCTGCTGGGTGATGGAGCAGCCGCTGCTGGGTGATGGGGCGGCCGCTGCTGGGTGATGGAGCAGCCGCTGCTGGGTGATGGGGCGGCCGCTGCTGGGTGATGGGGCGGCCGCTGCTGGGTGATGGGGCGGCCGCTGCTGGGTGATGGGGCGGCCGCTGCTGCCTCATACACTGGACAATATGTCCAAAACCCACTTGAGTGACAGTGAGGAATATTAAGTGATTGTGATTCAGAAACAATGCTTTCCTGGGAACCGTCCTAAGGCCGGGGGAAATGTGACCTCTGGGAATAGGATCATTAATTGTGACGTTTGGTCAAAGCAAGACTGGATAGAAGTGTTCTGTGTAGACGGCTTTGGGGACTATTCCAATCAATTTTCTATCACTACAGGGCAACTTAAAGATTCAATCAATTTCTGAATCTTGTCCATTGTGGAATCCCGAGTGCACGTTCTCCATCTTTCCTGCTCAGTAAAAGGCTTCTTCCTCCCTGTGTAATTAGTTACATTACACTGTCGTGAGCTACGTCCGTCTGCTGAGCCAAATACGTCTATTGAATCCACCTCCACCCAGAGAATGACTAAACCATGGGCCCGCAAAATCCTGGGGCCCCTCAAGAAAATGATTTCCTAATATGTTGATAAATTTGCTAAGTATTTTAATACACGAATTACATTTTATTAAAAACAGAAATGAGGTTGATCAGATTTCTTTATAACCCCGGTATGGTAATGAGCTTCCATCGACCTTGGGTGTAGGTCCATATTACTTGTCTTCTATGAGAGTCGGCGAGAACTCCCGGCCACTGTCTCCTCCACTCCCACTCTGGCCACGGCCGATCACACAGCTGCCCCTAGTCAACTACTCGTCAATTCCCGAATATAACCAGCAACATCCGGAACATCATTTCCCTGCCATTTGGTGTAGTGTTCACATCTGAGCTCCAGGGCTGTTGCAGGCTCATTATACATTTTTATAATATTAATATCAAATCAATATTTTCGTCCATAGTGCAGGACCCCAAAAGATACAGGGTTGATAGGCTGCTGCCTAATTGGTAATCCAGCACTGCCTGCACCATATGGCATCACCGGAAGGTCAATGTGGTTCTTGTCTGACCAAGTCTGGTAACTCCGTACCTAACCCCTTCTCATGTACAGCACCATGGAATTAATGGTGCTATATAAATAAATAATAATGAGTATCCCTAAGATTCACAGAGAGCCCAATCGCCTCCTCGCTTCATCCGCTAGTCTCCTACAGCGCTGGTAATGGGGTTGGCCCGTATTGTCATGATGGCTTCTGTGTATGTTTTACATTGAGATCATAGGAAATATTGTATTTTAACATTTTGTGAAATTGCCATAACTCTCCAAAGGTCGCAGATCTGATGCTAGACTATTGGGGAGAATAGGACAAGCTTACAGTCTCATTGGAGTATGGGTAAATTCAGGAAATTATCTAATACAGTGGGGGGGACCACATTGGACCAGCAATTCAGATGGGTGTGTCACAACTTGAGATTTTAGGTTGATTTGTGGGGATGAAGTGGAGAAAACAGTCAAAGGGCCGTATGATCCCAAGAAATAATCATTTTTGGTATTTTTTCATTGGGTGGGGATTATTTACTCGCTCTTAGACTTTTGGAATGCTGGAATGTTTCTTGTTGGGCTGGGGAACATTGGGGGTCACCTGAGACCATGGGGGTCCAGCTTACTGACATGATGTCCACTTTTAGTTGCATTTACACCTTGTGGTGCCCACATGAATGATTGAGCAGACTGATGAACTTTTATATTATTTCTTACTTCACTCAAGAAAGATCCCTCCGTCATCAGACTTAGAAACATTCCTTTTTGGAGGGCGGCTCTGCTTCCTTGTTTTAGTTGAGTGTTCTCTTTCCTTCACATACTCACAATTCTCCTCAATTATAACATTGCATTGTTTATGTGAGCGCTTAAGGCCCCGTCTCACTAAGCGATTTACCAACGATCACGACCAGCGATATGACCTGGCCGTGATCGTTGGTAAGTCGTTGTGTGGTCGCTGGGGAGCTGTCACACAGACCGCTCTCCCCAGCGACCAACGATCAGGGGAACGACTTCGGCATCGTTGAAACTGTCTTCAACGATGCCGAAGTCCCCCTGCAGCACCCGGGTAACCAGGGTAAACATCGGGTTACTAAGCGCAGGGCCGCGCTTAGTAACCCGATGTTTACCCTGGTTACCAAAAAAAACAAACAGTACATACTCGCCTTTCGGTGTCCAGGTCCCTCGCCGTCTGCTTCCTGCTCTCACTGACTGCCGGCCGTACAGCGAGAGCAGAGCGCAGCGGTGACATCACTGCTGTGCTCTCATTTCTCACTGTACGGCCGGCAGTCAGTGAGAGCAGGAAGCAGACGGCAAGGGACCTGGACACTGAAAGGCGAGTATGTACTGTTTGTTTTTTTTTACATTTACGCTGGTAACCAGGGTAAACATCGGGTTACTAAGCGCGGCCCTGCGCTTAGTAACCCGATGTTTACCCTGGTTACCAGTGAAGACATCGCTGGATCGGTGTCACACACACCGATTCAGCAATGTCAGCGGGGCCTCAACGACCAAAAAAAGGTCCAGGCCATTCCGACACGACCAGCGATCTCGCAGCAGGGGCCTGATCGCTGGTACGTGTCACACATAGCGAGATCGCTATGGAGGTCGCTGTTGCGTCACAAAACTTGTGACTCAGCAGCGATCTCGCTAGCGATCTCGCTATGTGAGACGGGGCCTTTACTCGCCCCCTGACACTTTTGTCCTGCACACGCTTCTTTTTGCATTGTTCCAATTCTTTGCTGCTCATTGCTCACATTCCTTGTTTCTGTGTTGTTTGACTGTGACTGGAAATGTTGCTATCACATTTTTATAGGATCTGGCAATATTCCCAAATTGACTCTTGCTCAACATTTTTGGCCCTCTGCTCCATACACTTAAGGAGCAATGATGAACACAATCTGTCTCATTATTCGGTGGCATAGTCCCGGCCTCAGATATATTCCTTGTCCTATAAAGTCATTAACCACAAGTGAAAGATCGCCACTTGGGAGACTCTCCTGGACTGCAAAATATGTCTGTGATTTCTTACACCTACAGATTTCTTTCTATTGCCTGTGTGTATTATCTCTGTACTGTGACATCACTGTGTGCATTATCCCTGTACTGTGATATCACTGTGTGTATTATCCCTGTACTGTGACATCACTGTGTGCATTATCCCTGTACTGTGACATCACTGTGTGTATTATCCCTGTACTGTGACATCACTGTGTGCATTATCCCTGTACTGTGACATCACTGTGTGTATTATCCCTGTACTGTGACATCACTGTGTGCATTATCCCTGTACTGTGACATCACTGTGTGCATTATCCCTGTACTGTGACATCACTGTGTGTATTATCCCTGTACTGTGACATCACTGTGTGCATTATCCCTGTCCTGTGACATCGCTGTGTGTATTATCCCTGTACTGAAATAAGTGTTTTTTAAATGGGCACCATCCAATAATACTGTAATAATCAACTGGGATCACTACCATGCATGTAAAAAAAGTACCATAACAAACCAGAGAGAAAGAAAAAGGTACATGCACATTAATGTAGGATCACCACACAAATAGCAATATGATTACAAAAAATATTTTATTATACACACCAAAAAACAAGACACTACACACTGTTTTAAAAACATCTAAAAATTGTTCCACATTGGAACATACATGTTAGATCCAATATAATTTTTGAATTTAATATACATAAATATATAGATATAAATGCAATATCCGGCTGAAAATCACAGTTGCATCAGGAGAGTCTATTGCAGGCTCCTTTTAATCCAATACATGTAATATGTACACGTCATAGTGTGGAGACTTGGGTGGGCAATAGGGTAGCAGAGACACATATGCCAAAAACTAACATGAGAAAATATTTAAAAAAT
This sequence comes from Ranitomeya variabilis, assembly GCF_051348905.1. Classification (NCBI taxonomy): domain Eukaryota; kingdom Metazoa; phylum Chordata; class Amphibia; order Anura; family Dendrobatidae; genus Ranitomeya; species Ranitomeya variabilis. The sequence goes on from NC_135235.1 coordinate 249,130,330, forward strand.
GACATACACAACCCATGATACAGGTAATATGTATAAAGACTAAATATATGTACTATTAATACATGATGGCAAAAATATAACAGTGGCATTTATAGCCCATATGAATACATCAGTCCCAAATAAATTATGTAGGGTCTATATGGTCTGAAATGGTCCACAGGGATACAAGTATCTAAAATGAGCTCCCTTATAACCTTAAAAAGAAACTAAACATGCCACATAGAACAATGACCAGCATTAAATGCCTTTCATACTTCACCCTATACAGTCCGAAAGTCCACTACTGTCTCCATAGTCCTAGATGCAAAGGTACAGCCCGGGAAAAGGTTAAAGGACCCACGCGTTCCGACACACACAGTGTCTTTCTCAAGGTGGTAATATTATTATCCCTGTACTATGACATCGCTGTGTGTATTATCCCTGTACTGTGACATCACTGTATGCATTATCCCTGTACTGTGACATCACTGTGTGCATTATCCCTGTCCTGTGACGTCGCTGTGTGTATTATCCCTGTACTATGACACCACTGTGTGTATTATCCCTGTACTGTGACATCACTGTGTGCATTATCCCTGTACTGTGACATCGCTGTGTGTATTATCCCTGTACTGTGACATCGCTGTGTGTATTATCCCTGTACTGTGACATCGCTGTGTGTCTTATCCCTGTACTGTGACATCACTGTGTGTATTATCCCTGTACTGTGACATCGCTGTGTGTATTATCCCTGTACTGTGACATCACTGTGTGCATTATCCCTGTACTGTGACATCCATGTGTGCATTATCCCTGTCCTGTGACATCGCTGTGTGTATTATCCCTGTACTGTGACATCACTGTGTGTATTATCCCTGTACTGTGACATCACTTTGTGCATTATCTCTGTACTGTGACATCACTGTGTGTTATCCCTGTACTGTGACATCGCTGTGTGTATTATCCCTGTACTGTGAAATCGCTGTGTGTATTATCCCTGTACTGTGACATCGCTGTGTGTATTATCCCTGTACTGTGACATCACTGTGTGTATTATGCCTGTACTGTGACATCACTGTGTGCATTATCTCTGTACTGTGACATCACTGTGTGTATTATCCCTGTACTGTGACATCACTGTGTGCATTATCCCTGTACTGTGACATCACCGTGTGTATTATCCCTGTACTGTGACATCACTGTGTGTACTATCTCTGTACTGTGACATCACTGTGTGCATTATCCCTGTACTATGACATCGCTGCATGTATTATCTCTGTACAGTGACATCACTGTGTGTATTATCTCTGTACAATGATATCGCTGTGTGTATTATCTCTGTACTGTGACATCGCTGTGTCAGGACTCTGAACATTTTGATTACCTTTTTGTGCATTACTGCCCTTTTCCAAGATGGCGTCTTTGGTCTCATGTGCACTGTGTCTTCCTGCTATATAACTCCACCCCAGCCTTTAGTCTGTGCTAGAGTATTCTGCCTTGCATCCAGGTCCTGACGACTCCCTGGCTTTGCACCTGCACCTATGAACCTGTGTGGAGATCCTGCTACTCAGCTCTGAGTTTCTGCTGCATATGCAGCGCCCCAGAGTCCTGGTCGTTGCAGTAATGTCGCTCTGCCACTAAGGGGAGTGATGTTACGTCTGATTGCACTAAAGGAGTTTCTCTGACCAGGTAACACTCACACTACACTTCACACTCCGGCCACCAGGGGGGGTGGTTCTATCTAGTAGGCCACTCCTCACACTCTGGTAAAACTGGGGGTTGGACAGGAAGAGGAGAGAGAAGTAACTGGGAAGAGCTAGTGAGAGGACCTGTCAGGGATGGGATCCTGGCAGACTCCTAAGAGCAGAACTAACCAGTGAACAACGGGAATACAGTAAAGAGGAATTAGGACCAGAAGGAGTCGTGCTGTTAGACCGAGGCAACATCCTTCTGAGGCGCAAACAGTCGGTGGCCGGAACGCCGAGCAAGTAAGAGACTCTAAGTACTACTGCAAACCACGGCCGGACAGCCAATTATAGGTTGGCTGTCTCACACAAATCACCTAAGCAGACAACGGAGGCAGCTGTGGGAGAGGGGCGACTCTAGGGTCCCGGAAGAACTCCAGGCCTACCCCGTCATATGGGTGCGTCCTACCATATCACCTGGGGGACGGAGAGAACGAACACGAGAAACAGACACAACAGTTGTGAGGACTATCCCGGGAGCTCAGCAGGGAAGAACTACAACACCCAGCGCTAGAAGGTAGACACTGATTCCCACCTGTAAAGGGAACTCCTGCTGTGCCTTTGGACCGGCCGGTCTTTGACAGCCCTGTTGACAGCGCTCTGGACTGAGGACTCTAAAACCTTCAGTAAAGAGGTAAAGAGACTGCAACCTGGTGTCCTCGTTATTTACTACGACCCACACTGCACCGCAACATCACCCCCATCCACAGCTATTACTGTACGCCCCTCAGCAGGGTCATGGACCGGGTCTACCCACCGTGACAACCCCAGAGCAGAGAATTAGAGGCCCGGTACCGGGTACCCCTCGGCCCTGCGGCAGTGGGGGCGCTACAACTTGGCGTCACGAACAGGATCTACTTAAGCCTGAGGAATCGGGTCATGTGTGCCTTGGAACTGTGATTTATTGTGCTTGGACTGTAACTTATTGCAAAGACTGTGCGTCGACAATTGCCGCCAAGAGTTCCCGCCACGATTCGCCATCGCAGTGTGCGGAGGGAGGAGCCACAGCTTCGTGGGCGGAACCGGCCAAAAGAAGCGCGGAACGAGAAAGCGCGGTAACGTGCTGGTCCCGGAAGAGGAACCCCGATCTCCAGCAGGTTAGTGGAGGAAGGGCCAGCCATGTCCGAGTCGGGAGGAGCGGAGGAGGAGGCAGCAACCGGGGACGCAGGGGCACCTCCGGGCCCCGCAGCGGGCGAAGCCGCGGCCCTAATACCACCACCGGTTGCCGCAGAACCCGCTGCCCCCAGCAGTCAGTCGGACACTGCCGCTACCACAAAAGCCATAATGCCCTTCTCTATGCCGTACCTGCCCAGAGCGACCTGGCTCCCGCGATACTCTGGGGAGTCGCATACATTCACTGACTTTAAGGAAGGGCTCTGCAGCCTGCTCGAGTTCTATCCCCTGACAGAGCCTCAGAAGGTTCATATGATAACCGGCCAACTCTTTGGGGCGGCTCTGAGAGAATTGAAGTCCTGGCCCGCCGAGGATAAGGGAACTGCACAGCAGATTTTTGCAAAGCTTAAAGCCACCTTCGATACTCGCACTGCTACAGAAATTAAACTGACTTTCTATGGATGCAAACAGAGACCGCAGGATAGCTTACGGGACTATGCCCTTAATCTCCAGGAGGCGATGTGGGCCATTAAGCAGAGTGACCCCGGCAGCATGCAGGATGAGGATAAACTCCTGAAGGAGCGGTTCATTGAGGGGCTCCTGTGCAGTCACCAGCGGGGCCAATTGCACTTCCTGGCCATGCAAAATCCAGACTTGACTTTTGCGCAATTCAAAGATAAAGCTATCCAGGCATTGCAGGAGCGACAACCCAGCCATGCAGTACCTCCCCGACGCCCCGCTCTCACGTACCACCAGGAGGTGGCGTCGGATGCCCCAGTCGCCGCCGAGACCGATGCCCAGAGCCTAGAGGACGACTCCCCTGCAGGACTTCGCCTCCAGATGCAGGAGCTAACCAAGAGCGTTGCTGCCCTGGCCCGGACGGTGCAGTCCCTACAGGAGGCCCCCAAGGAGAAGATCCAGTTGGCCTCCAGACCAGAGGATGTCCCTTGGATGCGACAGAGGAGGACTCCGCCGACCAGAGGCCGGAACGACGATCGCTTCCACCAGGACGGACGACCCATCTGCCGCCGCTGTCACCAGGTGGGCCACCTTGCAAGGTACTGTCCTTTAAACGAGCAACCCCTGGGGCAAAGGGCCAACCCCCAGGAGTAGGACGGTCAGGCCCGCAGCATTGGAGAACCAAGTACATTGGAGGACGACCAGTTCTCCCTGTAGTGGTTGATGGAATCCCCTTGAACGCTTTGCTAGACACCGGTTCTCAGGTGACGACTATACCTTACGTGCTTTATAGACGGTATTGGGAGGACACCGATATTACTCGTGGCCCTGACGATGATTTCACTATAATAGCCAGTAATGGTCAGCCATTGCCACAAGTGGGGTATAAGGAGGTCACCATCAAGGTGGGGCGGGTGGAATTGAAAGCCCAAGGGATTGTGATTGTTGATATTGACCGTCGAGAATGTAATCCCATGATGACTCTTGGTACTAATGTTATAGAAAATTGTCTTGCAGAAGTTATTGTTTTATTGCAACAGGTGGCAGAAACCGCTGGCCACAGTGAGTAACGTGCCCTGCAGAAGGAAATCAGAGCTCTGATGCAGAGACAGCAGGTAGAGCTGACTGGTGGTGAGATTGGTCGTGTCACTGTGAGTGATTCAAACCCCATCGCGATACCCCCCAGGAGTGAAATGTTAATATGGTGTCGGGCAGCCATAGGCCTCAGGGGAAAGGACTACCAGGCCTTGGTAGAACCCGTATATTCAGACAATAGGCCTACTATTCTGACAGCCCGGGGGGTGGTCGACGTTCGCCAGGGGAGAGTGCCCGTACGTGTCCTCAATTGTGGGGAGGAAGAGGTTCACCTCACCAAGTATGCCACGCTTGCCAAATTGTTCACTGTTAATAATAGTGTGATACAGACACCTGAACCCTTGGTCCCGTCAAACGTGGCGGAGGACAACGGTTCTGCAGAGCACTCGAAAGACTGGTGTCGGGAATTGCATGTGGGCACTGACTCAACCCCATCCCATCAAAAGCAGGGGGCCTACAGGGTGGTACACGAGTACGAGCAGGTATTCAGCAAACACCCCTTAGATTTTGGGCAGGTGAAAGGGATCCAACACCATATCCCCATGGGAGATCACCGACCCATAAAAGAGAGATATCGCCCTGTACCCCCAGCTCATTACCAGTGTGCCAAGGACATGTTGCGGGAAATTAAGGAGGCTGGGGTGGTGAGAGACAGCTGTAGCCCCTGGGCAGCTCCGTTAGTCCTTGTTAAAAAGAAAGATGGTACAATGAGAATGTGTGTTGATTACAGGCAGTTGAATCGCATTACACATAAGGACGCATACCCACTGCCCAGGATAGAGGAGTCTCTGGCTGCCTTAAAATCTGCTAACTATTTCTCTACCTTAGATCTCACCAGTGGGTACTGGCAGGTTCCTGTAGCGGAGGCGGACAAAGAGAAGACGGCCTTCACGACACCAATGGGTCTCTGCGAATTCAATTACATGCCCTTCGGATTGTGCAATGCTCCCGGGACGTTCCAGAGGATGATGGAGTGCTGCCTGGGACACATGAACTTCGAAACCGTGCTGCTGTATTTGGATGATGTCATTGTCTTCTCTAAGACCTACGAAGACCATCTGAAGCACCTGGCCGAGGTGTTTGAAGCCCTGTCCAACTTTGGCTTAAAGGTGAAACCGTCCAAGTGTCATCTGCTGAAACCTAAAGTGCAGTACCTGGGCCATGTGGTGAGCGCTGAAGGAGTAGCCCCAGACCCCGACAAGGTCACGGTGATCAAGGACTGGCCAAAGCCCAGTGACCTTCACGAAGTCCGGCAGTTCCTCGGGCTGGTAGGCTATTACCGGAGGTTCATTAAGGACTTTACCAAGAAGGCCGCACCCTTGCAAAACCTGTTGGTGGGCCAACCAAAGAGGACCAAGGGGAGGAGCACCCCCTTTGATTGGAACGAGGAGCTGGAGGGATCCTTCACTTGTTTGAAGTCGGCACTGACGGGAGAAGAGGTACTGGCTTACCCCGAATACGACCAACCGTTTGTGCTGTACACAGATGCCAGCAATGTGGGATTAGGAGCCGTGCTGTCCCAGGTCCAGAAAGGCAAAGAAAGGGTGATCGCTTACGCCAGCAGGAAACTCTGTCCCACGGAAAGAAACCCTGATAACTACAGTTCCTTTAAGCTGGAATTCCTTGCCATCGTCTGGGCAGTGACAGAGAGGTTCAAACACTACCTGGCCTCTGCGAAATTCACCGTCTTCACGGATAACAATCCGCTAACGCATCTGGATACTGCCAAACTCGGGGCCTTGGAACAGCGGTGGATGGCCCGGCTGTCCAACTATGACTTCACCATCAAGTACCGGGCAGGACACAAGAATGCCAATGCCGATGCCTTGTCCCGAATGCCCAACTTGCCAGAAACGGGAGAAGACCCGGAGGCACTTGAAGAGGTGGAGCTGCCTGCATTCCATCGCCCCAAAGCCACTCAGAACTCTCATCATGTGAAGAACAGGCACAGAAACCAACCGGATGCCACGCTGAATCCCCTGCCCCATCACGGATGGGCGGAAACTCAGGATGGTGACCCCGCGGTCCGTCGGGTGAAAGAGCTCTTGACGCAGGCAGGGTTGCATCCCGGCCCAGATGATCCACAGGAAACCCAACAGCTGTGGAAGGGGAGAAGCAAACTGTTTATCCATGATGGCAAGCTGTGCAGGAGGAGCATCGACCCACGTACTCATGAATTGGTGTGGCAGATAGTGGTGCCAAGGCGAGATGCGCCCATGGTTCTGGGGGCCTACCACGATGGAGCCGGACACTTCGGATGGAGGAAGCTAGAGAGGCTACTCCGAGGGAGGTTCTATTGGATTGGCATGAAGAGAGCCATTGAGAAGTGGTGTCGGGAGTGCGGTCCATGTAGCCTGCGCAGGAAGGACCGTGGCAGCCAACGGGCTCCCCTGCAGCCTATCATCACCAAACAGCCGCTCGAACTGGTCGCGCTGGATCATGTGAAGTTGACACCTAGCCGGTCCGGCTATATCTACGCTCTTACCATCGTAGATCACTACTCCAGATTTCTGGTGGTTGTACCTGTCAAGGATCTAACGGCCAGGACTGCCGCCAAGGCCTTCCAGCAGTACTTTTGTAGGCCCCATGGCTACCCGGAGAAGGTACTGACTGATCAGGGACCAGCATTCGAAGCTGAAGTGTTCCAAGAGTTCTGCCAACTGTACGGGTGTAAGAAGATCCGAACCACGCCGTACCATCCTCAAACCAATGGGATGTGTGAAAAGATGAACCAGGTGGTGATCGACTTATTGAAGACCTTGCCCGTAGAGGAACGGAACCTGTGGCCGACAAAGTTGCCTGACTTGGTGGATATCTACAATCACATCCCAGTAAATTCCACCAACTGTACTCCAGCGTACCTAATGAGGGGAAGGCCTAGCCAGTTACCCGTTGATCTGGACATGGGGGTCCTAGTCCCTGAAGATACCTCGCCGGATGCGGATTGGGATGCAGAAAGGCAGCGAAGGTACCGCAAAGTACAGGAGTGCGTGGAAAGAAGTCTCGCCCAGGCTAGGCAGAAACAGGAAAGGGACTACAACCAGCACGCTCCTGCGATTCCCCTGTCACCTGGTGAGCAAGTACTTAAACGAAAGAGGAGACTACACAAGCTCGATGACCAATGGGAAGCAGAACCGTATACCATCCTGCCATCCGATTTCGACAACACGAAGGTCTGTCTCATCAGTAAGGACAGAGGGGAGACCTCGACAGCGGTATCCAGGGATCACCTTAAAGTCTGCCCCGATAAGTTGAGAGAGAGGGACACAGCCCCAGGAATCTCCCCGCCGGTGGAAAAGGAGGAGATGATCCAGGGGTAGCAAGTATAGTGGGCCCTGTTAGGCCAGTAGCAACCCCTGTGCTGCGAAGGTCCACACGCAGCACTCAGAATCAGATTCCCCTCCGCTACAAAACTTAGAGATACTAATAAGGGCTGTTATTTAGTTGAAAATGTTTGTGTATATATCTTTTGTTACAGGTTTTAAAATGGACAATAGAGTAATGGACGGTGAATTGCTCCAAAAACTTCTAAAAGGGGACCCCTATGTTTACCCGGGGTCCCCGCTGTTTCAACCACTGAACTGAGAGTCATAAACTGTGCATGACCTAACTTTCGCAACGTTCAAGAGTTCTCACCTCCCATAAAGGGAAGCACTGCTATGTTTAATTGTTTATGATATTTCAAAATTTTGTGTGTTTTCTGTTAACATGTAATGTTGTTCTTGTTTTCCCAGTCCGGGAGTACTGGATTTAACCGGGGGGGAGTGCAGCGCCCCAGAGTCCTGGTCGTTGCAGTAATGTTGCTCTGCCACTAAGGGGAGTGATGTTACGTCTGATTGCACTAAAGGAGTTTCTCTGACCAGGTAACACTCACACTACACTTCACACTCCGGCCACCAGGGGGGGTGGTTCTATCTAGTAGGCCACTCCTCACACTCTGGTAAAACTGGGGGTTGGACAGGAAGAGGAGAGAGAAGTAACTGGGAAGAGCTAGTGAGAGGACCTGTCAGGGATGGGATCCTGGCAGACTCCTAAGAGCAGAACTAACCAGTGAACAACGGGAATACAGTAAAGAGGAATTAGGACCAGAAGGAGTCGTGCTGTTAGACCGAGGCAACATCCTTCTGAGGCGCAAACAGTCGGTGGCCGGAACGCCGAGCAAGTAAGAGACTCTAAGTACTACTGCAAACCACGGCCGGACAGCCAATTATAGGTTGGCTGTCTCACACAAATCACCTAAGCAGACAACGGAGGCAGCTGTGGGAGAGGGGCGACTCTAGGGTCCCGGAAGAACACCAGGCCTACCCCGTCATACGGGTGCGTCCTACCATATCACCTGGGGGACGGAGAGAACGAACACGAGAAACAGACACAACAGTTGTGAGGACTATCCCGGGAGCTCAGCAGGGAAGAACTACAACACCCAGCGCTAGAAGGTACACACTGATTCCCACCTGTAAAGGGAACTCCTGATGTGCCTTTGGACCGGCCGGTCTTTGACAGCCCTGTTGACAGCGCTCTGGACTGAGGACTCTAAAACCTTCAGTAAAGAGGTAAAGAGACTGCAACCTGGTGTCCTCGTTATTTACTACGACCCACACTGCACCGCAACATCACCCCCATCCACATCTATTACTGTACGCCCCTCAGCAGAGTCACGGACCGGGTCTAGCCACCGTGACAACCCCAGAGCAGAGACTTAGAGGCCCGGTACCGGGTACCCCTCGGCCCTGCGGCAGTGGGGGCGCTACACATACATCGGTTTCCAGTAATCCTCCATCTGGCTGCTTGTGTTTGTTTCCATCTGCATTTGCTGGACATGTAAGCTGTTGCTGCTCTGCTTAAACCTGAGACCTTTAGCCAGGCCTCCCTGGTTGTGCTAAGATATTATTTGAACTGCCTTATAAGCATATCTATCTGTGTTTGGACTACCAAGAACTTATTCGTGTCAAGTATCCTCAAGAATAATTGTGCTTCATAGACTTTCTGCGTGATTGCATTTTCCTCTGAAGTTTCCTATAGACTGTTAAGCTGCGTTTAATATTTACACCAAGTGTTGTGGACTTGAGTTTCTCTCTGCACCTGTTTGAATCACCGTGTGATAATATAGACTTTACCACTTATAAAACTGTGTCCTGTAGTTGTCTTGTTCCATGCAAAGAGTCTCCTGAGTTATCCCTTATAATCTTTACAGGATACTCTAGCCTCAAAAGAGGAGACTGCTGGAACAATTACTGCAGAAAGCAGACTAGAGCAGCTGTTCTCCATAATTAGATCACTGCAGAAAGATGTGGAAGGTCTGCAAAAGAAGTTTGGAAGCTTTGAACACAATCAACAAGTGTTTGGACAAACTTTGCCGGACTTAAGCACCCGCATGGCAGCCCAGGAAAACAAACTTGCTGGTATAGAGTCCCAGTATGGACGGGCTTTTCAGGACATAAGCTCGCAAATGGCTGCACAAGCGACTTTACCATCTGGGCCACCAGCTAGCCCACCTAAGTTGCCCCCATTCAGATTTAATGGTGATCGCGACAAATTTCGTGGCTTTGTGAATCAATGTATGCTATATTTTGATGTGCATGCTGACCGTTTTCCTAATGATAGATCCAAAGTACTGTGTGTAATAATGCTGCTGACCGCACGAGTGCTCGCCTGGGCGAATCCCATGATTGAGTCTCGTGACCCGCGGTTAAATAATTTGGACGATTTTTTGGCCGCTATGGCATTAATGTTTGATGACTCTAATCGCCATGCAACCGCTGAATCTGCTTTATTGTCTTTACGCCAGGCTAAACGTTCTCTTATTGAGTATGCTACTGAATTCAGGAGATTAGCGGTAGATACTAATTGGGACAGTTATGCACAATTACCGTATATACTCGAGTATAAGCCGACCCGAGTAGAAGCCGACCCCCCTAATTTTGCCACAAAAAACTGGGAAAACTTATTGACTCGAGTATAAGCCTAGGGTGGAAAATACAGCAGCTACCGGTGAATTTCAAAAATAAAAATAGATGCTCCATACCGTTCATTATTGCCCCAAAGGAGGTTCCATATAAAGCTGTGCCATATATAATGCTCCATACCGTTGATTATTGCCCCATAGATGCTCCATATATAGCTGTGCCATATAGAATGCTCTGCACCGTTCATTATGGCCCCATAGATGCTCCTTATAAAGCTGTGCCATATATAATGCTCTGCACCATTCATTATGGCCCCATAGATGCCCCATATACAATGCTCTGCACCGTTCATTATGGCCCCATAGATGCTCCATATAAAGCAGTGCCATATATGCTCTGCACTGTTCATTATTGCCCCATAGATGCTCCTTATTAAGCTGTGCCATATATGCTCTGCACTGTTCATTATGGCCCCATAGATGCTCCATATAAAGCAGTGCCATACATGCTCTGCACTGTTCATTATTGCCCCATAGATGCTCCTTATAAAGCAGTGCCATATATGCTCTGCACTGTTCATTATGGCCCCATAGATGCTCCATATAAAGCAGTGCCATATATGCTCTGCACTGTTCATTATTGCCCCATAGATGCTCCTTATTAAGCTGTGCCATATATGCTCTGCACTGTTCATTATGGCCCCATAGATGCTCCATATAAAGCAGTGCCATATATGCTCTGCACTGTTCATTATTGCCCCATAGATGCTCCTTATAAAGCAGTGCCATATATGCTCTGCACTGTTCATTATTGCCCCATAGATGCTCCTTATTAAGCTGTGCAATATATAATGCTCTGCACTGTTCATTATGGCCCCATAGATGCTCCTTATAAAGCAGTGCCATATATGCTCTGCACTGTTCATTATTGCCCCATAGATGCTCCTTATTAAGCTGTGCAATATATAATGCTCTGCACTGTTCATTATGGCCCCATAGATGCTCCTTATAAAGCAGTGCCATATATGCTCTGCACTGTTCATTGTTGCCCCATAGATGTGCCATATAAATCTGTGCCATATATAATGCTCTGCACCGTTGCCCCATAGGTGTGCCATATAAATCTGTGCCATATATAGTGCTCTGCACCGTTGCCCCATAGATGTGCCATATAAATCTGTGCCATATATAATGTTCTGCACCGTTGCCCCATAGATGTGCCATATAAATCTGTGCCATATATAGTGCTCTGCACCGTTGCCCCATAGATGTGCCATATAAATCTGTGCCATATAAATCTGTGCCATATAAATCTGTGCCATATATAGTGCTCTGCACCATTGCCCCATAGATGTGCCATATCAATCTGTGCCATATATAGTGCTCTGCACCGTTGCCCCATAGATACTCCACATAAATCTGTGCCATATATAACGCTGCTGCTGCAATAAAAAAAAAAAAACACATACTCACCTCTCTTGCTTGCAGCTCCGCAGCGTCCCGTCCCGGCGTCTCTCTGCACTGACTGATCAGGCAGAGGGTGGCACGCACACTATATGCGTCATCGCGCCCTCTGACCTGAACAGTCAGAGCCAGAGGACGGGAAGACAGAGCGGCGCCCGGCGGGTGGAACGTGGACAGGTGAATATAAAATACTCACCTAGTCCCGGCGCTCCCCCTGCCTGTCACACTGTCTTCGGGTGCCGCAGCTCTTCCTCTGTCAGCGGTCACCGGCACCACTGATTAGAGAAATGAATATGCGGCTCCGCCCCTATGGGAGTGGAGTCCATAATCATTTCTCTAATGAGCGGTCCCACGTGACCGCTGAACAGGGGAAGAGCTGCGGCACCCGAAGACAGTGAGACAGGCAGGGGGAGCGTCAGGATCGCCGGGACTAGGTAAGTATGCCTCAGCGCCCTCTCCCCCTCACCCGCCGACCCCACCGCCGACCGTGACTCGAGTATAAGCCGAGAGGGGCACTTTCAGCCCAAAAATTTGGGCTGAAAATCTCAGCTTATACTCGAGTATATACGGTACCTATTTTTAAAAGGGGTCTGTCTAGCATTGTAAAGGATGAATTACCTCGCTCTGAATCACCACAAGAGCTAGAAACATTTATACAGCATTGTGTGCGCATTGACATTCGCCTTACTGAGCGTAGGCAGGAGAAGTTTGCTGCATATAACCGTATTTCTAACTTTTCCCTTCCTTCCAAAGAGCCTGCAGGTAAAACATCTCGAGAGGTAGAGGAGGTGCCATGCAAATTGATTCTGTTCAGAGGCACGAGAGTAATGAGCGCCGGGAGCATCGCCTTCGATAAAGTCTATGTTTCTACTGCGGCCAGTCTGACCACTTTCTAATCAACTGTCCCAAGTGTCCCAAGCGGCCTAACAAGGTGCTAAGGTGCTAGCAGCAGTAGGGGAGTATGACAACTATGATGATGAATCTGACATCTCTGAATGTAACCTGCCTTTAAACGCTGTATTCCATTCACTTTCTATGACTTCACCAGCCAAGGAGCTAAATGAAAAGAACTCTCACTGTTCTCTCCCAATTAAGATCCTGTGTACAGGACAGTGGATTTCCAGTGCAGCTATGATTGACTCTGGCGCAGGTGGAAATTTTATGGATATCGCATTTGCCAAGGAACATGGTATTGAAATTCAGCAAAGAGCCTCTTCAATTACCATGGAAACGGTGGATGGGTCACCTTTAATCTCCGGGCCTGTGGATCAGGAGACCGCACCCCTTGAGATTTTGTTGGAGCCTCATCATCAAGAACAACTCTCTTTCTTGTTAATTTCTTCTCCTCATTTTCCTGTGATTTTAGGCATCCCTTGGCTGCGTTCTCAGAATCCAACTATCAGCTGGGAGATTATCTTTCCAACATGGAGCAACTCAGCATTAACTGAAGCTGTCCCCGAGTCCACAGCTACGGAACCACCGGTACAGGTATTTACTTTACCTTCAGCATACAAAGAGTTCTCTGACATCTGTGACAAGAAGAATGCAGATCAGCTTCCTCCACACAGGCATTATGACTGTCCCATTGAGTTGCTTCCTGGGGCAGCTATTCCTTTTGATAATGTATATCCTTTGGCGGCACCTGAGCTTCAAGCCTTAAAGGAGTATATTGATGAAAATCTGGCCAAAGGCTTCATACATCCTTCCTCACCAGCAGGGGCACCTATATTTTTTGTAAAGAAGAAGGATGGGTCCCTGAGACCCTGTGTGGACTATCGAGAGCTCAATAAGGTAACCGTACGGAATCGTTACCCTTTGCCTCTGATTCCCGAATTACTGGAAAGAGTCCGCCATGCTAAGGTGTTCTCTAAACTGGATCTTCGTGGGGCTTATAATTTGGTGCGTATTCGTCCAGGGGATGAGTGGAAGACAGCACTCTGATGTCGGTATGGACACTCTGAATATCTTGTGATGCCCTTTGGGCTTTGTAATGCCCCTGCAACGTTTCAACACCTTGCTAATGACATTTTCAGAGATTTGTTGGACCAGTTTGTGGTGATCTATTTGGACGATATTCTAATCTTTTCTGACTCTCTACAGGAACATGAAGAACATGTCAAGGCTGTTTTAAGACGTCTGAAAGAGAACCATCTGTATATCAAGCCGGAGAAATGCGAGTTCCATCGTTCTGAGATACAGTTCTTAGGTTATATCATCTCTCCTCAGGGGCTGAACATGGAATCTGGTAAGATTCAGGCTATCCTTGACTGGCCAGTACCCAAGAACGTTAAGGAGGTGCAACGTTTTATTGGTTTTGCAAATTTCTACAGACGTTTTATTCGAAATTTTTCTGATATTGTCCGTCCCATTACTTCCTTGACAAAGAAGGAAAAGCCCTTTAAGTGGTCATCACAGGCTCAAGAAGCTTTTGATCGGCTTAAGATCTGTTTCACCTCAGCACCGCTGTTGATACACCCAGATCCAACACTTTCTTTCATTGTGGAGGTGGACGCTTCTGATAATGTTTTGGGGGCTATTCTCTCCCAAAGAGCTGGAGAGAAGGGTCTGCTATATCCTTGTGCTTTCTTTTCCCGTAGACTAACCTCAGCAAAGAAGAATTACGATGTGGGAGACAAGGAATTGCTGGCTATTATTGCGGCTTTCAAGGAATGGAGGCATCATCTGCAAGGAGCTGCACAACAGATCGTAGTGCTTACTGACCATCGCAATTTAGAGTTCCTCAGATCCGCTAGATATCTTTCTCCTCTTCAGGCTCATTGGAATTTATTTTTAAATCAATTTAATTTTGTTATCTCGTACTGTCCAGGTTCTCGTAATGGGAAGGCTGATGCTTTATCTCGAATCCATGCTGCGGATTCCGTACCTGGAGCCCCGTCCAAGACCATTCTATCTGATGCCAATTTCATCGGAGTTATCCACGATCAGGACTTGTGGAAGAAGTGCAGGGAGGCTTATGACGGTGATGTATTTCTCGCCAACCCACCTGTTGATATTAATCTTGTCTTTAAGAGTGGCATGTGGTTCAGAGATCGACGTATCTACGTCCCTGAGGCCGTCCGTCTGCAGATCCTCAAGTTGGTACATGACTCCAAGTTGCCTGGTCACAGGGGGGTACAGAAGACACAAGAGTTCCTAAGCCGATTTTTCTGGTGGCCAACTTGCCTGAAGGATACTAAGGACTATGTTCTCTCTTGCTATGTGCTCGTTACAAGACTCCTCATGTGGCACCTACGGGTCTCCTGCAACCGTTACCTGTTCCGTCCCGAACTTGGGGGGTCTATATCAATGGACTTTATTGTGGAGCTGCCTACATCGGGGAGCATGAATACAATCATGGTAGTAGTTGATCGCCTGACTAAAGCCGCTCATTTTGTTCCATGCACCAGCCTCCCCTCAGCTAAGGATACAGTGAACTTGGTTATTCAGAATGTCTTCAGGCTGACCGTGGCGTACAGTTCATTTCAAGATTCTGGAAGGGGTTTTGCTCTGCACTCAATATTAATGTCTGTCTCTCTTCCGCTTACCATCCCCAGACAAATGGTCAGACTGAGCGTACCAACCAGACGTTGGAACAATATCTAAGATGCTATGTTATCCATCTCCAAGATGATTGGTTGGAATTACTGCCGTTAGCCGAATTTTCATACAACAATTCTCAGAGCGCCTTCATTAAGTTCACTCCTTTCTTTGCCAATCTGGATTATCATCTATGTATCTTACCTAGGTCTCCGATTAATTCTACGGTTCTAGCAGTTGAGGAAAGGCTGAATGAGATGAGGCAAAATTTGGAAGTTCTGAAGGAATCCCTGACCATGGCTCAAGAATGATATAAGAGATCGGCTGATAGATTCCGTAAACCTGCACCCATGTTCAAGGTAGGAGATTCCGTGTGGTTATCAACTGAGAATCTGAAGTTAAACGTTCCTTCACAAAAACTTGGACAGAAATTAATTGGCCAATACCTCAACGGTATTGTGAGCTCTGTGGCCTGCCGTCTGAAGCTGCCTAGGACTATGAAGGTACACCCAGTTTTTCATGTATCTTTACTAAAGCCTGTATCTCCTAATACCTTCCAGGGACGTGTTGTGCCACCTCCGCAGCCTGTGGTGATTGATGGGCAAGAACAATTTGTGGTGGAGGAAATTATTGATTCCAGGATTCGCATGAATCGGCTCCAATATCTGATAAGATGGCAGGGATATCTCCCTGAGGAAGACTCTTGGGAACCTGTGGAAAACATCAATGCCCAACAGAAGATCTCTCGTTTTCATCAAAAATTCCCTGAGAAACCAGGTCCAGGATCGTCCTGAGGCCGCTTCTAAGGAGGGAGTAATGTCAGGACTCTGAACATTTTGATTACCTTTTTGTGCATTACTGCCCTTTTCCAAGATGGCGTCTTTGGTCTCATGTGCACTGTGTCTTCCTGCTATATAACTCCACCCCAGCCTTTAGTCTGTGCTAGAGTATTCTGCCTTGCATCCAGCTCCTGACGACTCCCTGGCTTTGCACCTGCACCTGCTCCTGTGAACCTGTGTGGAGATCCTGCTACTCAGCTCTGAGTTTCTGCTGCATACATCGGTTTCCAGTAATCCTCCATCTGGCTGCTTATGTTTGTTTCCATCTGCATTTACTGGACATGTAAGCTGTTGCTGCTCTGCTTAAACCTGAGACTTTTACCTAGGCCTCCCTGGTTGTGCTAAGATATTATTTGAACTGCCTTATAAGCATATCTATCTGTGTTTGGACTACCAAGGACTTATTCATGTCAAGTATCCTCAAGAATAATTGTGCTTCATAGACTTTTTGCGTGATTGCATTTTCCTCTGAAGTTTCCTATAGACTGTTAAGCTGCGTTTAATATTTACACCAAGTGTTGTGGACTTGAGTTTCTCTCTGCACCTGTTTGAATCACCGTGTGATAATATAGACTTTACCACTTATAAAACTGTGTCCTGTAGTTGTCTTGTTCCATGCAAAGAGTCTCCTGAGTTATCCCTTATAATCTTTACACGCTGTGTGTACTATCTCTGTACTGTGACATCGCTGTGTGTACTATCTCTGTACTGTGACATCACTGTGTCCATTATCCCTGTACTGTGACATCACTGTGTGTATTATCTCTGTACAGTGACATCGCTGTGTGTATTATCTCTGTACTTTGACATCGCTGTGTGTACTATCTCTCTACTGTGACATCGCTGTATGTATTATCCCTGTACTCTGACGTCGCTGTGTGTATTATCCCTGTACTCTGACGTCGCTGTGTGCCTTATCCCTATATTGTGACACTGCCTTGTGCATTCTCTCAGTCCAGGGAATAGTTTCCAGTGGTGATGAAGGTAATGACTGCTAATACAGCTCCACACTGCTGGAACCATCACATTCCTTGCTCCACTACAGTGAGTGCAGATGTGAAGCGTTATTATCAGTCATCTCCTGGCTCAGGTTGGTCGTTATTTTCTGTGCATTAACCATTCACGTGCCGGGTACTTGTACCAGATACTACACTGTGTTCTCGGTGAGATCGGTGGATGAGTGCAGGTTTCCGGACGCTGCCATTAGTTTCTCTTTTCTGTGCTGTATCGGTTCCTGTAATATGTGAAGTTGCTGTGAATGCTTCTCGCTGCCGTCTTTATGGCTGACATGTGCGGTTACAGATCTGCACCTGGTAATGATGCTGTCACAGCAGAGGGACACAACCTGCCAGCACTATGTGGCTTGGGCTTTAATAGAAGGGTGAAATAAGCGGCCACCAGGGATTTCTGGCGCTTCTTATCTCGGTGGAAGCTTCAGGGTTGGATATGTGCATTGGAGTCTTGTCCTGCCCGACTGTCTTCTCACCCAGGTTCGTTCCTCCCAGGTCCATTCCTCCCAGGTCCTATACACAATCATACACTGCATGAAGGCTCCGCCAGCCCTGCACAGCTGAACGTACCAACGCTGACCCGATAGATCATATATCGATCCCACTGAGCAAAATATAATCGTATACAATAGAGGAGGGATGGGGCAATCCCAAAAGCTTCACGCTCTACAGTCATTTATTGTACAGACATCTGACCTATTTTACTGTAACCTGCAGAATCTTAACATTGTTCAGGCAAACTGAAAGTGCAGCAGAGACGTCTGTGCAGCTGCCGCACAACAGGAAGCCGCGTCTTGTGTTCTTCCATTTCTTCTGTGTTGATGAAAGTTTCATTGCTGCACACACAAGTGTGATGGAGAAGACGTGCACCCAGTGTAGTCATATCTGGTCCTGCAGCCGAGAAAGTCACAGGGCATCACTGTAATCTAAGTGTACGCATATCATTTGGTTCTCTTAACGGGGGTGTTGGTTCACACAGTTTCTGATGGTTTCCAAAACCAACAAGCAGAATAATAACTGCAGCTCTGGAGTATAATGCAGCATATAACTCAGGATCAGTAATATAATGTATGTACATAGTGACTGCACCAGCAGAATAGTGAGTGCAGCTCTGGGGTATAATACAGGAGGTAACTCAGGATCAGTAATGTAATGTATGTACACAGTAACTGCACCAGCAGAATAGTGAGTGCAGCTCTGGGGTATAATATAGGAGGTAACTCAGGATCAGTAATGTATGTACACAGTGACTGTACCAGCAGAATAGTGAGTGCAGCTCTGGGGTATAATACAGGATGTAAGTCAGGATCAGTAATGTATGTACACAGTGACTGTACCAGCAGAATAGTGAGTGCAGCTCTGGGGTATAATACAGGATGTAACTCAGGATCACTAATGTAATGTATGTACACAGTGACTGCACCAGCAGAATAGTGAGTGCAGCTCTGGGGTATAATACAGGATGTAACTCAGGATCAGTAATGTAATGTATGTACACAGTGACTGCACCAGCAGAATAGTGAGTGCAGCTCTGGGGTATAATACAGGATGTAACTCAGGATCAGTAATGTAATGTATGTACACAGTGACTGCACCAGCAAAATAGTGAGTGCAGCTCTGGGGTGTAATACAGGATGTAACTCAGGATCACTAATGTAATGTATGTACACAGTGACTGCACCAGCAGAATAGTGAGTGCAGCTCTGGAGTGTAAAACAGGATGTAACTCAGGATCAGTAATGTAATGTATGCACACAGTGACTGCACCAGCAGATTAGTGAGTGCACCAGCAGATTAGTGAGTGCACCAGCAGATTAGTGAGTGCAGCTCTGGGGTATAATACAGGATGTAACTCAGGATCAGTAATGTATGTACACAGTGACTGCATCAGCAGAATAGTGAGTGCAGCTCTGGAGTATAATACAGAATGTAATTCAGGATCAGTAATGTAATGTATGTACACAGTGACTGCACCAGCAGAATAGTGAGTGCAGCTCTGGGGTGTAATACAAGATGTAACTCAGGATCACTAATGTAATGTATGTACACAGTGACTGCACCAGCAGAATAGTGAGTGCAGCTCTGGGGTATAATACAGGATGTAAGTCAGGATCACTAATGTAATGTATGTACACAGTGACTGCACCAGCAGAATAGTGAGTGCAGCTCTGGAGTGTAAAACAGGATGTAACTCAGGATCAGTAATGTAATGTATGCACACAGTGACTGCACCAGCAGAATAGTGAGTGCCGCTCTGGAGTATATTACAGGTTGTAACCATACCAAATACAACTTTTAAATCGTACACAGAACTATATTCCAGAGACCGTACTCCCAACACTAGACAGTAAGGTTTCCACCATGTTGGAAAATTACATCTTGGAAACAGATATCGACATAGCAGTTCAGTCATTGTGTCTCGGAAAGTGACAAGGCCCTAATAGGTTCACCTCAGCTTTTTGTGTAAATCAAATTTATTAAGTTGCAAATAAAGATACATGAAAGTCAAAGTAGCAATTTGCATTCACAAACACAATCAAAAATGTGAAAATCACAATGATTAAATAGCTTTATGTATAAACAACATTTGTCTCTCTAACAACATAAAAATACAATTGAAACTGTCTCTTTATAAGAGAGTCAAGGTAATGTAGACTGATTGTTATGATTTCAATTTTGTGGGAATGCTACTTTTGGCTACATTATAGATTTATTAGTTTTCACAGTAAAAGTTTACAGATATTACATGTCTTGAACTCCCGTTGTTCTGCTTTCATCGAACTCTGGAATATTATTTATTTATCCATTGGGAGTGATGGTTTCTAGGCTCTCTATAGCACTTTTCAACCAAAAGAAATCTAGAAGTAACCTAGATTATAAAGACAGAAGATAACGCATGAGAAAGGAGAAAGAAGAGAGAAAAAAAAAAAAGAGAGGGGGGAGGGGGGATGGGAGAGGATGAGGGAAGAGGGGTTAAGGGGCGGGGAGTAAGGATCCGGTTTCTGGTCCAAATGGACTTAAGTCTGTATTCCTTTTATGGTAGTGTATTTTATATCCCGTTTCCAAGGAAACAGATTTGTATGGATTTTAAATGCTCCAGTTATGCCTTTTAGCGTAACCACTTATTCAGCTCCTCAGGCGATCCAAGGAGACCAAACATTAAATACTTTATCTGATGTTCCGGTATCTTGACCAATCAGTTGCTCCATTCTAAAAATGCGGTTAAGTTCTGCTATGAAATCAGTGCGCGAAGGAGAATTTGATTGCTTCCAATAGCGTGGGATTAAATTGCGTGCGGCTGTTAAGAAGTGTCTTAGTAAACCTCTCTTGAATTTGGCTATGGATAGATCACATATAGATAGTAAGGCCAGTTCCATTGTAGGTTGCATTTCATGGAGGGATAGTTTATTGTGAAGTTCAAAGATGCTCACCCAAAAATTATGTATAGGTGGACAGGACCACCAGATGTGTGAATATGTCCCTTTATCCCTCCAGCAAGTATCTGGGGTAGTGGGAAACATAATGTGAATACTGGATGGACATCTGTACCACCTAGACAAAAGTTTATAACCTCTTTCTTGATAATCTGAGCATAATGAAGATCTGTGGGTGAAGAGAAGACTTTTACAACGATCCTCTGATGTCAGTGGTTTGCCCATTTCACTTTCCCATCTCGAAAAAAACATGGGGCAATCAAGTGAGGTTATTTGGTGCTCTTGAAACATTTTGTATAGTAGTGATACAGTACGAGTCAGAGGACCCCCACCCAGGCACACAGACTCAAAGGGGGTAAGCCGTCTAAAGATATCAGTCCGGTCAGACAACTTAGTAAGATAACTTTTAATTTGTTCATGGAAGAACCATGAACCTGGCGGGGGTTCAGTTCCGGTGAAGATCGACCGCAGGGGCTTTATTGAGGCCTGATCTATGTAATCATAGACTATTGGGTAGCTATCTTTGTGTTTATGTAGAAAATAGGCTTTGTCTAGACCCGCTGGAAAGTCCGGATTATCGGAGATTGGGGTTAAGGGGCCTGGTATGGAGGAAATATTAAGCTTTTGATTACCATATTTAATTAAAAGAATTAGGTTTCTTGTAATAAAAGGTAGATCATTTCGCTGAGCATTCACCTCAGCTTTTTTTTAACCTTTTTAAGAATTAATTAGCTCCAGTGATGGCTAAAACTTTCAATTGTTTGAATTATAACAGTCCATTCACTTTGCAATCACTAGAGGCCCTCATTAGCGTTATCCTATAAGACCCCTCTATAACAGCTACCTACAGACCTAATTCCCTATTGTGTGTAATGTCGATTAGATATTGGCTGATAGATTGACACTCCTGCTACGTTCCCTGATCAATACCGATCAGCTTGGATTTGTTCAGGGTCGTGAGACGATGGCCAACACCATCAAGACTATGGTAATCATTTCTAAAGCCAAAACCAGAAAAGGCTTTTGACAGGGTTAGTTGGGGGTTCTTGAAAGAAGCCCTCGTCCGATTGATGTTGTCCCCGCTTCATTCAATTGTTGTCATTATGCACAGGTTAGTCAACGGCTCATTGTCTTCTGGCTTCGCGATTCGGAACAGAACGATGCAGCTCACGTCCAGTTTGTTGTACGTCACAGTGATGGAACATTTAGCCAACGCTGTCAGAAATAATGTCAGCATCCATGGTATTAAAATTGTGCCTTCTAATTATAAAACAGCATTGTATGCAGATGATCTTTTATTACACATTTCCCTGACCCGTCATTCCCTACCTTCCATCAAGAAGGAATTTGAGAGATGTAGTTTTTTGAGTATTTTTAAAGTAAATTGTTCAAAATCTGAGGCTTTAAATATATCCGTCCCTGAAGACGACTGATAACCTCCCATTCAAATGGCAATCAGATGTTCTAAAATACTAGGGAGTACTCATTTCTTCTGACTCTTCAAAGCTTTTTGCTATGAATTATCAGAGGCTCTTAGAAGGCACTCTCAAGGATCTCAAGTATTATGCCAAATTAAAACTATCCTGGTTTGGTCGGATGAATGCGGTCAAAATGGACACCTTGCATCGATTCCTCTGCGTCTTTGACTACCCCTATTTCTCCTCCTCGTACTTTCTTTGGTAGATTACGTCCAGCATTGATCAGGTTTGTTTGGGGTAGATCTAGACTTAGAATAGGTATACATTCCTTAGTCCTGCCCAAATCATTAGGCAGAGCTGGTTTCTCTTACTTCAAAACTTATTTTCTGCCTTCTATTCTAATATTCTAATCCATCTTCAGGACTGGCAGTTCCAAGCCAAGTCCAAACAATGGGTAACACTTGAAGAAGACATAATTATCCCTTTAAAACACCGCCCGTGGCTTTCTCAAAAAGATGTCACACTAGGACCTCTAACAAATAGTACTAAGGATACACTTAAACGTTGGCATGTGCTCCTACGGAAGAAATACCTTTCTAGGGCTCATAGTCCTCTCACACCACTCTTACCTAATCCATCCTGCAAATCAGGGATCGGGGAGCTATGGAGAATATTCGCATACATCATGTACCAAATGGGAGTAAGTTACCTTCATTTAACACTCTACAGGCAGAATATTTTCATCTTGAATCCTTCCTGACTTCCCAGGGAGTAGATCGCTCATTCCAGTTCGCATCCTCTGCTTCTTGCAGAATTCTGCTCCTTATAACAGGCTGAGTAGAGCGGGTAAAGAAGGGAAATTCGGATTTGTTAGAAAGGATTCTTATTTACCCACAAAATGCCTGTGACATGCTCAGGAATTAATGTATAAAATCCTCACGAGATGGTATAATTATTCATCTAACTCCCATGCCATTTTCCCCTGCGCCACAGACACTTGCTGGTGCTGCGAGAAGCTGGTCCTATGCTCCATACATGGTGGGGATGCAGTAAGGTTCAATAATTTTGGGAACAAGTGTTTGCGGCAGATCATTTAACTAACAGAAGTCGGACTACCGTCTGCGCACAGGCCTCTCCTCTCCATTCTGTCACATGAGAGTCTGCGCTTTTGCTTAACAGCAGCTCGTTCAGTGATCCCAAGACATTGGTTCTTAGCAGATTCCCCCCATAGAGGAAGGGTATTCTGAAATGGTTGGTTAGTGTCGATGTGAAGAATTCACGGCTGAAGGTCTGGAGTGTCTGGATTATGGTCCAGGACTCATCTGATTTCCATAAAATGTTTCAGTAGCGGTTTTGATGTCTGTGGACCGGGGTTGGTTCTATGAGTTCTTAGTGACGCCCTGGCATATTTTACTTTATATTCCCTTATTTCCTTCCTATCCTCCTCTTTCCGTCTCCCTTCTTCTCTATTTATAAGTACTACGGTGAGAGACCCTATCGGGTGTGTTTCCTTCACAGCATAATCTGTTAATTCACTAATGTTACATTTTTGTTCTCATGTAACTCAAGACTTCTATTAAAAAAGCTATATGTCATTAATGTGTCTTAGATATATCATTATACTATGTTTCTGTACAGTGGCGTAACTACAAAGTTATGGGCCCCCCCCTGCAGCCCTGCCATACAATTCAATGTAACCCCTATAGAATACAATGCAGCCCCCCTCATAGTATAATGCAGCCCCTCCATACAGGGGCAGTGAGAAAGACACGAGCAAATGGTGACAAGGGAGAAGGGGAGAGGGCACAAGGGGGCTAGGGGAGACAGGCACAAGGGTAACATAGGGGGCTAGGGAGCAAGGAAGACAGGCACAAGGGGACATATGGGGGCTAGGAGGCAGGGGAGAAGGTTACAAGGGGACTAGTGGGCAAGGGAGACTGACACAAGGGAGACTGACACAAGGGGACTAGTGGGCAAGGGAGACTGACACAAGGGGCACACGGGGACTAGTGGACAAGGGAGACTGGCACAAGGGGACACAGGGACTAGTGGGCAAGGGAGACTGACACAAGGGGGACACACGGGGACTACTGGGCAAGGGAGACTGATACAAGGGGACTAGTGGGCAATGGAGACTGACACAAGGGGACACACGGGGACAAGGGACAAGCACAAGGGAGACAGGCACAAGGGGACACACAGGGACTAGTGGGCAAAAGAGACTGACACACGGGGACAAGGGATACAAGCACAAGGGGACACACAGGGACAAGTGGGAAAGGGAGACTGACACACGGACTAGTGGGCAAGGGAGACTGACACAAGCACAAGGGGACAAAGGAGACAGGCACATGGGGACACACAGGGACTAATAGGCAAGGGAGACTGGCACACGGGGACAAGGGACACAAGCATAAGGGGACAAGGGAGAAAGGGTCAAGGGGACACAATCCCCTGACCTGCCAGAGCCGCTTGCAGCGGCGACCGCTGCGACCGTGGTAGTTATGCCCCTGCCTCACACGCACACACTACAGATATCACACACACACACACACAATACAGATATCACACACATACTACAGATATCACACACACCATATACCAGCTCATATACACAACTCACAATCTCCTCTCTGGTACAGGGGTGGCTGATGTAAACCGGCTGCAGCTCCTCAGCTTCTCCTGACTAAAGCGGCTCTGTCCCGCACCTCCCCCCTGCTCTCACCTTCTGTCCCGGGGCTGCAGAGCAGGAGAAGCTGTCTCACCGTGATGACTGGAGCTGCTTCCTGTCTCTCACGTGCTCCGGCTGCCCCGTCCCCCTAGATACGCCTCGGACTGTTGCCGTGCAGGAGGAATCTCCTGCACTGCAACATGGTGTTGGGTGCCTCTGACCTGCCGGGCCCCTGACCCGCCGGGCCCGGTCGCACTGGCAACCGCTGCGACCGCGGTAGTTACACCCTGTTTCTGTATTAATTTGTAAAACAAAAATAAATCTTAATAAAACAGAGTGAACACAGCCATTCCAAATAACACAGTTTCTGCCTAGATTTTTGGTTAGAGGTGGACGTCGGTAGACACAGTTCTGAAGGTCAGCTGGTAAAACGTGGTCCCGTCATGTGTCTTATAGCGTGGCCCCTCGACAGAGCTGTTCCCCATAATGACCATTTTTTCTGTATTTTTAGAACTCGGATTTTCAGGATCCTTACATCTCGTATGGATTTCCAGTGCATGAGAATCCGAATACGTGGAGCCGTCCATTGTGGAAAGATCTATCAATCCAGGAGGTGCCGTGTCCAGATGTAGCAGGTCTGTGCCTCATGTGTGTGGCTGGAGTAATGCTGATAACAGAGAGCACAAGATGCTCACTAGGAAGCTGCTGGAGATTGGCCGTCCTCTGACAACAGCTGCAATGCTGGTACTTTGTGTGGTCATTGTACAATAGATGGACACTTGTTGAGTGCAGCTCAGCTCCTGGTGACCATCACTGTGATATTCATGTAGAAGTAATACGACGCTATCACAGCCCCCTGCGAATATTAATGAATTATATTGAAGGTATATCATCTCTGATCAAATGTTTCTCTCTGTATTAGTTTTGTCCCTTTTCTAGGCGATCATCCATTATTATTTGCAATGATTTCATCCCCGATTTATTATTTAATAGACTCATGTTAAGAAATACTAAACGTTGAATCCTTGTCCCTAAGACAACACTGCAGAGTACAGGAGCGGGAAGTGTTGTCATGGGGTGTCTGAAGATCTTTTTACAAGGTCCTTCCTCTGTAACCCTTTAACTGCCTTGTGTGATGGCTGTGTGTGGCCACTATTAGTGGCTGCAGTCATGTGTCGTCACTTGTGGCATGTAAATGGCAGAAGCCCAGATTCCTGGGGTGAGAGCTCGGCATTCATTAATATTGATGAGACACCATTATAAAGATATAATTAATAGTGACATGTATCCTTCCTCTCTGGTGCAGTGCATGAGACCATGCGGTAACATGATGGGAGTTGTTGTCTGTGCATTGACGTTGGGTTCATCGCAGCATTTGTGGCCGATGACTCACTTCTCCCACTATAAAAGCCGTTTTTCAGTTTTACTCATATTTCTACCTCTGCTGTGAGAGCTGAGAACTTGTCGGTGTCTGAGCCTCGTGGCCCTGCGACAAAAACTGCAGGAATTAAATCAGCAAATACTCGGTGGCATTTTGCACAGCAAACCCCGTTTATATAATGTCCCTCTGACAACACTTGGGTGAATTTCTGCTCCATTTCTGCATTCCTTGGCACGTTTTTTATGCATTTTTTCCCTGGTTTTTTTTACTAGCTTGAGTGAGGTCAATTGAGGAAAGCGCTGGTAAAAACGCACTGAGAATTGACACTGCAGATTATATTCTGCACCAAATCTGCAAATTGAGTCTGGTTCCAAGGACAGACTGCAGCACTCTGAGCACAGCTCTGGAGGTTACCGAAGACAATATATTGGGCTGTAAAAGTGATAACTCATCTGCACAGGACACTTCATCAGTTTTGTGTGTGTGACGTCAAACGCTGATGTGTAATTTCCACAGTCATCATGACAGACAGTGTGCTATAAAATGCTGCAGAATACACAGGATCCACCTACCTGGGCTCATTGTGTAGACCAAGGCCCAAGAGAGGTCCTTGTGTATAACGTCACCCTGTAAGTACAGGACCCCGCAAGTATCAGTAATAATCTCTTAGCCCTTGTGTGGTGATCCTGTATACAGAGGAACCGTACACTTTGTGGGTGTCTTCAGGATAATTTTATCTTTAGATGCAAGTATGTTTGGTGGGTTTGATAGAACATATTGTGTTCTGTATCTTCTATGTATCACTGTACATAGCAGACTGTGTGATGTTATCAGAGAACAAGGTGACTAATGGATTGCTGGTAATCTTCTATTCCACGCTGATTTATAACCCAATCACAATCGACTTTCATCTGCTCAGATTATTGCTGAGGAGGAGCAGTAAGGGTTACAGACCAGGAGGCGAGCGCTGGCCGATCACTGATACATCCAGGATGTAGAAGACAAACTCTGCAACATTCTATTTACAAACCATGTAAAATAAATCAAAAGCCCTGCAAAAGTGCCATTTCTATTAAATTGGTGCACTTGCTCATCTTTATGACATCACATATCAGATTTACATGTCTGGAAACCTGAGACATTGACACCGCTGAAGTGTATTGTCCTAAGTGTTGGCTAATAATATGATTCCGGTGTATGTAGTTTTCTTTGTTTTTAGGTGCAGTCGTAGCTCTGGGAGCCCTCCGTCCTCTCCGTCCTTCCTCCTGGCCTTTTATGCTGTCTTCCGCACTCCCCACACACAGCAATCAGTGGTAGGACGCGCTGCTCGTCCTCTCACAGGACCGAAGAGGCTTCCCCTGATCGGCAGCGAGAGCCCACCCTGGGCCACAGCACGCAGATAGGATTTAGTCATAGACTGACACACGGGCCGGTCACACTCATTCATACGCTCCACACTCATTCACAGTCATTCATTCAGGCTCCTGCCAAATACCCGGAATTTCCTCCTTCCTTTTTATCCTATTTATAACTCGGCCAATTCCTTCCCTGACTTTTCCAGATCTCCGCTCTCTTCCTTTAGGCGCAGTGGGAAATATGTAAATTATTTTATTCCCAGCATCTCTTGGCATTGGAGGGTCTGAGCCTGCTAAATACTTTACTCATGGCCGTACACTACCAACATCTACACCGAGGGCTTCAAGCTCCTCTCTCCAATGGTCCTGAATCTACTACTCCCAGCATGCCATGACAGCCGCAATCTACAGTTCTCCAAGGGATGTAAATGTACCAATCCCATAATGGCCTAATAAGCTTTTTCCTCTTTTGTGAAGTTTCTTATTAGTTTACAGTGCCTTGTGAAAGTATTCGGCCCCCTGGAACTTTTCAACCTTTTCCCACATATCATGCTTCAAACATAAAGATACCAAATGTAAATTTTTGGTGAAGAATCAACAACAAGTGGAACACAATTGTGAAGTTGAAGGACAGTTATTGGTTATTTTACATTTTTGTGGAAATTCAAAAACTGAAAAGTGGGGCGTGCAATATTATTTGGCCCCTTTACTTTCAGTGCAGCAAACTCACTCCAGAAGTTCATTGTGGATCTCTGAATGATCCAATGTTGTCCTAAATGCCTAATGATGATAAATAGAATCCACCTGTGTGTAATCAAGTCTCCGTATAAATGCACCTGCTCTGTGATAGTCTCAGGGTTCTGTTTGAAGCACAGAGAGCATCATGAAGACCAAGGAACACAACAGGCAGGTTCGTGATACTGTTATGTAGAAGCTTAAAGCCAGATTTGGATACAAAATGAGTTCCAAAACTTTAAACATCACAAGGAGCACTGTGCAAGTGATCATACTGAAATGGAAGGAGTATCATACCACTGCAAATCTACCAAGATCCGGACGTCCCTCTAAACTTTCATCTCAAACAAGGAGAAGACTGATCAGAGATGCAGCCAAGAGGCCCATGATCCCTCTGGATGAACTGCAGAG
This sequence comes from Ranitomeya variabilis, assembly GCF_051348905.1. NCBI lineage: Eukaryota > Metazoa > Chordata > Amphibia > Anura > Dendrobatidae > Ranitomeya > Ranitomeya variabilis. The sequence goes on from NC_135235.1 coordinate 249,158,881, forward strand.
ATCTACAGCTGAGGTGGGACAGTCTGTCCATAGGACAACAATCAGTCGTACACTGCACAAATCTGGCCTTTATGGAAGAGTGGAAAGAAGAAAGCCATCTCTCAAAGATATCCATAAAAAGTGTCGTTTAAAGTTTTCAACAAGCCACCTGGGAGACACACCATACATGTGGAAGAAGGTGCTCTGGTCAGATGAAACCAAAATCAAACTTTTTGGCAACAATGCCATCACCCTGAACACACCATCCCCACTGTCAAACATGGTGGTGGCAGCATCATGGTTTAGGCCTGCTTTTCTTCAGCAGGGACAGGGAAGATGGTTAAAATTGATGGGAAGATGGATGGAGCCAAATACAGGACCATTCTTGAAGAAAACCTGTAGGAGTCTGCAAAAGACCCGAGACTGGGACGGAGATTTGTCTTCCAACAAGACAATGATCCCAAACATAAAGCAAAATCTACAATGGAATGGTTCACAAATAAATGTATCCATGTGTTAGAATGGCCAAGTCAGAGTCCAGACCTCAATCCAATCGAGAATCTGTGGAAAGAGCTGAAAACTGCTGTTCACAAACGATCTCCATCAAACCTCACTGAGCTCGAGCTGTTTGCCAAGGAAGAATGGGCAAGAATTTCAGTCTCTCGATGTACAAAACTGATAGAGACATATCCCAAGCTACTTGTAACCACAGCAAAAGTTGGCGCAACAAAGTATTAAGTTACAGGGGCCGAATAATATTGCACGCCCCACTTTTCAGTTTTTGAATTTCCACAAAAATGTAAAATAACCAATAAATTTCATTCAATTTCACAATTGTGTTCCACTTGTTGTTGATTCTTCACCAAAAATTTACATTTGGTATCTTTAGGTTTGAAGCATGATATGTGGGAAAAGGTTGAAAAGTTCCAGGGGCCGAATACTTTCGCAAGGCACTGTACATGGATGTTTCTCTTTATTTTTTGCCTATCCATGTATGAAAGTTCAGATTCCACAGGAAAACTCATTAAACTTTCCCACATTTTAGACATTACACTGTAAAGAATGGAGAAAGCTGGGTACCCATCCCCCATCCATGTGAGAGCAGACTTAGCTTGTGTATATAGTGACAGGAATGAGGACCATGCTGGTTGTCACTCAGAAGCAGATACACCCAGGCCTACATTTGTATTTAGTAAAGAATTAGCAGTTTCTGTCGGCATCCCGATTTCTTTTGCTTTGGAGGAGCATTGAGATATTCGCTAGGACCTGCAGATCTTCATCAGTCATTGTATTTACACTTGACGTTTTCACGCCAGGGACTCATTAAAGCTATGGGAAATGAGCTGCTCCATGAATCAATATTTGCTGCTCGATACCAGCAGACTGAGCTCATGAAGAGGACTCTTGTGGTTAACCCCGGGAGGGAAATCTTCAGGAATAGCTGCAGGGAGTGAGCGGATACTGAGCTTCCAGGGTCTATAGGAGTTAACGTGACGGAGCAGACAATTCCTTGTAGATTCCCATCCAGCTGCACATGACTTCACAAGACACACATCTCCATCTCTGAGAGTCTCCATTCTTCTACTTTTTGGTGTAATGTCCAGCCCCCTCACTGCTGCATTTTACGCCGTGGCTCCCGGCTCTGACATGAATGGGGCCGTTCTGTTCGCTCATTAACACTGGTTATGAATCATTTTGGCTCTGGGTATAGAAGGGCCTGGGGCAACTGGAAGTGGGTCATCTCTGGCTTCATACACTCAGGCTTTGTGTCCCATTCATGACTTCACAGCTTCATCTTTACCATGGTAAAATACCAAGAAAACAGGGCGAACAGTTTGGGGTCTTGGTTGAGGAGCAGGAGGAGAACTGGAAAAAACACAGAACATTATCTAATGTACAGACTAACACTAGGGAATTACAGGCAGGTAACTGTAGGAGCTGTGACCCTACGGTTAAGGAGGCCATAGATACCAAGCAGCAGAGGGATGAGCGGTCATTGAACCCACAGACATCGGCCTGGACTCCCTCACTAATATGGACCGTCACCACGTACAATGCTGCTTATCCTGGGGACTGAAGGAGCATTCACACCGGCAGGTTTCTGCCCATAACCAGCTTTGATAGCTACAACAAGCCAAGATTGTGTAAATGCGGCAGATTTATCACAGTGGTTTAGGCTGGATGATGCATTTGGCAGATTGTTCACTAGTGTCCAGTCAACACCACAGAAATGGACACAAAACTTGTCGGGAATGTAAAGACATTATCTAAAACACATAATGTGGTGCACTTTAGGCCATAATTCTGATGTATGTAGCTTAGTAAATAGTCCCACTGTATAGGGACCTAATGATGGGTAACACAACAGTTCGGTACCCATGTTATCTACATATTGTCTGTCCGCTGTCTCTAACATCACGTGTTCCTTCTGTCTAAAACTCTGAATGTCTCCAAAACTGAACTTCTCGTCTTTCCTCCCTCCACTGTCCCTACGTATACCTAGTACTGCAATTTCCTTGGGTTGGGTCAACCATAACTTCCCTCTCGCTGTCTCAGGGACAGATTTGACACAGAAATTTACTTTATCCCTACAACCAATCACTCACTCATGTCACCTGCATCTTAAAAATATCTCCAGAATCCAACCTTTTTCACCTTTGAAACTGTAAATACTTTTACTGTTGTTCTTATTTATTCTTGTCTGCACCATTGCAACTCTTTACTGATAGGTCTCCCTCTACCCAAACTTTATCCTCTCCAATACATCCTGAATGCAGCAGCCATGATCATATTTCTGTCCAGCTGCTTCACTGAATCATCCACCTTGTACCAGTCATTGCAGTGATTACCTATTCTCTACAGAGTACATTGTAGACTCATTGCTCTCACCCATAAAGTGCTCCACAGTGCTGCACCATCCTACATCTCCTCCTTATCTCTATCTACCACCTACCTGTCCTCTTCCCAGTGCTGCACTGCCCTACATCTCCTCATCTCTGTCTACCACCTACCTGTCCTCTCCCCAGTGCTGCACTGCCCTACATCTCCTCATCTCTGTCTACCACCTACCTGTCCTCTCCACAGTGCTGCACCACCCTTCATCTCCTCCTCATCTCTGTCTACCACCTACCTGTCCTCTCCCCAGTGCTGCACTGCCCTACATCTCCTTCTCATCTCTGTCTACCACCTATCTGTCCTCTCCAAAGTGCTGCACTGCCCTACATCTCCTCCTCATCGCTGTCTACCACCTACCTGTCCTCTCCACAGTGCTGCACTGCCCTACATCTCCTCATCTTACCACCTACCTGTCCTCTCGACAGTGCTGCACCACCCTACATCTCCTCATATGTCTACCACCTACCTGTCCTCTCCACAGTGCTGTACCACCCTACATCTCCTCCTCATCTCTGTCTACCACCTACCCGTCCTCTCCACAGTGCTGCACCATCCTACATCTCCTCATCTCTATCTACCACCTACCTATCCTCTCCCCAGTGCTGCACTGCCCTACATCTCATCCACGTCTCTGTCTACCACCTACCTGTCCTCTCCCCAGTGCTGCACTGCCCTACATCTCCTCATCTCTGTCTACCACCTACCTGCCTCTCCACAGTGCTGCACTACCCTACATCTCCTCCTCCTGTCTACCACCTACCTGTCCTCTCCACAGTGCTGCACTGTCCTACATCTCCTCCTCATCTTACCACCTACCTGTCCTCTCCACAGTGCTGCACCACCCTACATCTCCTCGTATATCTACCACCTACCTGTCCTCTCCACAGTGCTGCACCGTCCTACATCTCCTCCTCATCTCTATCTACCACCTACCTGTCCTCTCCCCAGTGCTACACTGCCCTACATCTCCTCCTCATCTCTGTCTACCACCTACCTGTCCTCTCCCCAGTGCTGCACTGCCCTACATCTCCTCATCTGTCTACCACCTATCTGTCCTCTCCAAAGTGCTGCACTGCCCTACATCTCCTCATCGCTGTCTACCACCTACCTGTCCTCTCCACAGTGCTGCACTGCCCTACATCTCCTCATCTTACCACCTACCAGTCCTCTCCACAGTGCTGCACCACCCTACATCTCCTCGTATGTCTACCACCTACCTTTCCTCTCCACAGTGCTGCACCACCCTACATCTCCTCCTCATCTCTGTCTACCACCTACATCTCCTCCTCCTCTCTCTACCACCTACCTGTCCTCTCCACAGTGGTGCACTGCCCTACATCTCCTCCTCATCTCTGTCTACCACCTACCTGTCCTCTCCACAGTGCTGCACCGTCCTACATCTCCTCCGTCTACGACCTACCTGTCCTCTCCACAGTGCTGCACCGTCCTACATCTCCTCCTCATCTCTGTCTACCACCTACCTGTCCTCTCCACAGTGCTGCACTGTTCTACATCTCCTCCTCATCTCTGTCTACCACCTACCTGTCGTCTCCAGAATGCTGCACCGTCCTACATCTCCTCCTCCTCTCTCTACCACCTACCTGTCCTCTCCACAGTGCTGCACCATCCTACATCTCCTCCTCATCTGTCTACCACCTATCTGTCCTCTCCACAGTGCTGCACCGCCCTTCATCTCCTTCTCATTTCTGTCTACCACCTACCTGTCCTCTCCAGAGTCCTGCACCGTCCTACATCTCCTCCTCCTCTCTCTACCACCTACCTGTCCTCTCCACAGTGCTGCACCGTCCTACATCTCCTCATCTCTGTCTACCACCTACCTGTCCTCTCCACAGTCCTGCACCGTCCTACATCTCCTCCTCCTCTCTCTACCACCTACCTGTCCTCTCCACAGTGCTGCACCGTCCTACATCTCCTCATCTCTGTCTACCACCTACCTGTCCTCTCCACAGTGCTGCACTGTTCTACATCTCCTCCTCATCTCTGTCTACCACCTACCTGTCCTCTCGAGAATGCTGCACCGTCCTACATCTCCTCCTCCTCTCTCTACCACCTACTTGTCCTCTCCACAGTGCTGCACCATTCTACATCTCCTCCTCATCTGTCTATGTAGCGCCCCCACTGCCGCAGGGCCGAGGGGTACCCGGTACCGGGCCTCTGGGTCTCTGCTCTGGGGTTGTCACGGTGGCTAGACCCGGTCCGTGACCCTGCTGAGGGGCGCCCAATGAAAGGTGTGGATGGTGGTGGTAGTGCGGTGCAGTGCTGGTCACAGTAAATAACGAGGACACCAGGTTGCAGTCTCTTTACCTCTTTACTGAAGGCTTCAAGATCCTCAGTCCGGAATACGGTTAACCAGGCTGCGCAAGTCCTGCCGGTCCGATGGCACCTCCAGAGTTCCCTTTGCAGGTGGAAATCTGTGCCTACCTTCTAGCGCTTGTGTGTTGCGGTCCTCCCCTGCTGTGCTCACGGGATAGTCCCCACAACTGTTATGTCTGTTTCTCATGTTCCCTCACAACTCGATTCTGATGTTCTTCTTCGTCCCCAGATTATATGGCTAGGACGCACCCGTATGACGGGTAGGCTCGGAGCTCTTCCTGGACCCTAGTGTCGCCCTTCTCCTATTGTTTCCCCCTGTGTCTTCGTAGGTGATTTGTGTGAGACAGCCCGCCTATAGTTGACTGTCCTGCCGTAGGTTTGAAGTATTGCTTGGAGCCTAGTACTTCCACGGCGTTCCGGCCACCGGCTACGCGCCTCAGTAGGATGTTGCCTCGTCTTACAGCACGACTCCTACTGGTATTTCTCCTTGTTGCGTTGATCTCGTTTCTCACTCAGCACAATATACCTCGCTTCTTGTCCTTTCTTAGGGCACCGCCGCTATCTAGTGCAGGCGCGGTCCCGTAACGTTCTCTCTGTTCGCTAGGTCTCTGCCAGGATCCCACCCCTGACAGGGACCCCCCTGAGTCTCTCCCCGCAACACCCTCTGCCACAGGGTGTTGCCTGTTCGATTCCCAGTCAGCTTCTCTTCTAACTTCCTATCCAACCCCCAGTTTTACCAGATTGTGAGGAGTGGCCTAATACATAGTACCCTTAGCTCCCCCTGGAGGCCAGACTGTGAAGTGTATTGGTGTCTGTGATACCTGGTCAGATGAACTCCTTCAGTGCCATCAGACGTACCATAGCCCCCCTTAGCGGCAGAGCATCAGTACTGCAACGACCAGGACTCTGGGGCGCTGCACTCCCCCCCCGGTTAAATCCAGTACTCCTGGACTGGGAAGAAAACAACAATATATGTCAGCAAAAAGACATACAATTTTGAAATGCGATAACAATAAGCAAATTTGAACAGAGCTTCCCTTTATGGGAGGTGAGGACACTTGAACGTTACAAACATGGTTAAATACTTTAAATAACGTACTATAAATAACTTTTCTTACCCAACCGGGTATTCTACTTAGTGCAAATTTCTGAACAATAAGTTAACATTGCCTTTAAGGACGTACACGCTGAATCCACTAAAGACCTTCTTATAAAACATTATAAGGCTAATCAACTTTTTCTTCATGTTCCACCTTTACATCTGCAGGACCGCCTGTCTATCTGCCCCAGGCCTACTGCCTCTCGTTCTGTTGCAGGACCGCCCCTTTCCGCCCGGGCCTACTGCCTTTCTGCTACTATACACAGTATAGTACGTATCATCCATCTCTCAGTTCAGGATCACCGAGCCATCTCTGTATGGCTCCTAGGAGGACTCACCGATTAACCCCGTATGGGTTCACTTCCTGTCCTCATTCTTCTAGCAACATCATTAAACATTTCTTACTATCAACTGTCTGACTACATATAACTTTACATGTAAGCATTATCACTATTTCTCTTAAGGCATCATTATACTTTAAGTGCTATGGCTGAACGTTCCCTTTAAGAAGAAACCAAGTCTCTATGAGGTAGTGCAACTTCTCAAGCTGCAAGTCCGTACGCAGCAAGGACTCCAGTACTGCTTCCAGGAACAGTTTCTTCGCAAAGAGTCCTTTCTTTTATAAAACCAGTAGAGGGCACCTTTAAGAAGGTGCAAACTATTTACAATGAGTTTGTAATCATGCAGTGTTCATGATCCAGCAGTTCTTTCAACAATGATAAAACAAGAAACAAAACAAAAAGCAGAAGAAGGGATCCCGGGTAAACAAAGGGATCCCTTTAAGAGTTACCCTAGTCGGGTCATAGCAGCAAGAGGACAAACAGTTAACTATTTACATGTTCGGAAGATGAGAACATTTACTTGAACCACTCAGGAGGCAGCACCGGCGGAGGCAACCCCTTTGGATATTGCCCGCCGCCTGGTACTGCGTAAGGGGGAGCGCTGTCCCATCTGGGGGTCTGCGTGCCCACAGTGTTCCGTTCTGGGGCAGCTAGTGCACTGACCACCTGAGAAGACGCCCCCTTGGCCACGACAGTGGTTGCGGTGACAATGTTGCAGGTCGTGGTTTTGATAATGGTGTACGTCGGAGTGACCTCGGTGGTTTTGGTGATGATCATGGGCTGATCACAAGGGGGCACCTTTGCCACGGGGGTCAGCTTCACTGGCACCTTAGTCGGGGGTGTCACGAGGTTTTGCTTCCTATGGACATTCAGGGTGAACCACCCCTTTTCCCCAAAGTGCCTGGTATAAGTAACTTCTTCCCCCGGGTAGAGATCCCGGTCTGGGTGGCCTTCTCTGAGATGAGACTCCACATCCCGCCGGTTGACAAAGACTTCGGCGTACAGGCCCGGCTCTTTTATAAAGCCCCAGCCTCTGCGGAGCTTGAAGGCGACAACGGTGCCCTGCCTGCGCGGGGCCTGGTGAGCGACGGGGTCCTTACGGGCCCGGTCCTTGACCGCCAAGTCCTTTTGGTGGTAGGCCTCTAGCCCGGCCTGGTACGCCCTTTCCTTCTCCTCCCACTGCTGTTCCAGCTGGGCCTGGTATTCCTCCCAGCTCAGGGCCTGCACCATCTCCCCTTCCTGTGTCTTCACCCCGGGGAACCCCATGAGGTTGGGTCCTAGGTTCACCAAGCGGCACACTGTACGCTCCGCATGGACCTCGCTCAGTGGGGTAATTGGTGGAATCGGGGCTTTCAAGAGGTGTTCCATACCCGTTGTCTCCTCCCACGGTAACAAGCGCTGGAGTCTATGGGTCCCAGGGAGAGGGGGTGCCGCGACGGGGCCTATCAACAGACCCTCAGCCAGCGGGACAGGGTCGGCGGACTCACCAGTCGGTGCGTGCCCCTCCTCCTCGGTCGGCTCCGCTGGCGGTATGGTCAATGGGAGCGTCGGCTGGGGTTCCGGCAGCAACGCCGGGTCCGACGTTAGAAGGCCCTCCGCTGGCGCCTCCGTCTGCAGCTGGAGGAGTTGTTCAATCAAGCCCTCCATTTGCAGGAGGCCGGCCCCAATCGCGGAGAGCTGGCCGCTGGGCTCATCCGGGTGGCTGGGGGAGTCTTCGGCTTCAACCCCGCATTCCTGGTCTGAGCGACTCATCATGGCGTCCTCCGCATGGGTCGCTTCCTGGTCCTTTTCCCGCTCTCTCCTTCGTGGGCGGTTTCGTTTTCTCTGTCTCCGCCCACCATTGAGAATCAGGAGGCGGATCTCGGCTGCTGACGGACACGTCCTCACGGTGCAGAAATATTTAGACTGGGCGGCCATTGTCTTTCGCGCTCTTCAGCTGGTCCACGCCTACTCCACGCCCCTCTTCTCCCCCTGCGCTCTCCTCAGCGCTGTAATGGCGGCTGGTTTTGGCTGCAAATGGCAATCCACAGTCTTTGCAATAAGTCACAGTCCAAGTATAATAAAGCACAGTTCCAAGGCACACATGACCTGATTCTTCAGGCTTACGTAGATCCTGTTCGTGACGCCAAGTTGTAGCGCCCCCACTGCCGCAGGGTACCCGGTACCGGGCCTCTGGGTCTCTGCTCTGGGGTTGTCACGGTGGCTAGACCCGGTCCGTGACCCTGCTGAGGGGCGCCCAATGAAAGGTGTGGATGGTGGTGGTAGTGCGGTGCAGTGCTGGTCACAGTAAATAACGAGGACACCAGGTTGCAGTCTCTTTACCTCTTTACTGAAGGCTTCAGGATCCTCAGTCCGGAATACGGTTAACCAGGCTGCGCAAGTCCTGCCGGTCCGATGGCACCTCCAGAGTTCCCTTTGCAGGTGGAAATCTGTGCCTACCTTCTAGCGCTTGTGTGTTGCGGTCCTCCCCTGCTGTGCTCACGGGATAGTCCCCACAACTGTTGTGTCTGTTTCTCGTGTTCCCTCACAACTCGATTCTGATGTTCTTCTTCGTCCCCCAGATGATATGGCTAGGACGCGCCCGTATGACGGGTAGGCTCGGAGCTCTTCCTGGACCCTAGTGTCGCCCTTCTCCTATTGTTGCCCCCTGTGTCTTCGTAGGTGATTTGTGTGAGACAGCCCGCCTATAGCTGACTGTCCTGCCGTAGGTTTGAAGTATTGCTTGGAGCCTAGTACTTCCTCGGCGTTCCGGCCACCGGCTACGCGCCTCAGTAGGATGTTGCCTCGTCTTACAGCACGACTCCTACTGGTATTTCTCCTTGTTGCGTTGATCTCGTTTCTCACTCAGCACAATATACCTCGCTTCTTGTCCTTTCTTAGGGCACCGCCACTATCTAGTGCAGGCGCGGTCCCGTAACGTTCTCTCTGTTCGCTAGGTCTCTGCCAGGATCCCACCCCTGACAGGGACCCCCCTGAGTCTCTCCCCGCAACACCCTCTGCCACAGGGTGTTGCCTGTTCGATTCCCAGTCAGCTTCTCTTCTAACTTCCTATCCAACCCCCAGTTTTACCAGATTGTGAGGAGTGGCCTAATACATAGTACCCTTAGCTCCCCCTGGAGGCCAGATTGTGAAGTGTATTGGTGTCTGTGATACCTGGTCAGATGAACTCCTTCAGTGCCATCAGACGTACCATAGCCCCCCTTAGCGGCAGAGCATCAGTACTGCATCTACCACCTATCTGTCCTCTCCACAGTGCTGCACCGCCCTTCATCTCCTCCTCATTTATGTCTACCACCTACCTGTCCTCTCCAGAGTCCTGCACCATCCTACATCTCCTCCTCCTCTCTCTACCACCTACCTGTCCTCTCCACAGTGCTGCACCGTCCTACATCTCCTCCTCTGTCTACCACCTACCTGTCCTCTCCACAGTGCTGCACTGTCCTACATCTCCTACTCATCTGTCTACCACCTATCTGTCCTCTCCACAGTGCTGCACCGTTCTACATCTCCTCCTCCTCTGTCTACCACCTATCTGTCCTCTCCACAGTGCTGCACTGCCCTACATCTCCTCCTCATCTCTGTCTACCACCTACCTGTCCTCTCCACAGAGCTTCACCGTGGTGCTAACCCTCATCTCTATCACCCTACCCGTCCTCTCTGTTCTCCAACTGATCTAAGAGTAGCATCCTCTATAATGAGAATCTCGCACCTCCATCTCCAATAATTCCCTCGTGCTTCGCCAACCTTCTGGAATGCACTATCCTGAAGATCAGATTAATTTCTATCCTCGCTCCTCCTGTAACTGGTGATGTCTGTGACTCTGTGATGCCTTTGTTGTCTGTAAATGTCCCAGCTTATTGGGTATAGAAATACAATTATTCTGATATTGTTGTCATCACATCCACTTTCCACATGGCAGTGGGGCCCGGACAAGCATAATCTTCATACTGGCGTGCTACCCAGGCCGATAATTCAGAATGCATGTTTCCCCAATTATTGGCCTTTGTAAATGCACCTGAAGAGTTGGATTACCAGCAGATCCCACTGAATGACTAAACCGTGGTTTGCAGTCAGTGGCTTTGGAGCTGAATGTGGCAATGTGGATTGACATCTTGACCTACATTCATTCTCTGAATCCCTCCTCCCTCTCACAGATATAAGTTCCTTACACAATGCGGATGACGCTGCCGCTCTATATAACACCACAATAGCTGTAGCTTTGGAATCTGCTGCCCCACTTACACATACCAAAGCTCGCAAGATCAACAGGCAGTCCTGGCACACCAGCCTGACCAAAGAACTGAGGCGAGCTTCCAGGGCTGATGAGCACAGATGGAAAAGATCCCACTTCAATGAACACGTCATCACATTCAAACAGTCCTTCACTACTTTCAAGACCACACTCGCCACAGCTAAACAAACCTACTTCTCATCTCTCATATCCTCCCTGTCTCACAACCCTAAACAGTTATTCAACACCTTCAATTCTCTCCTCCGTCCCCCAGCACCTCCTCCCTCCCCACTTATCTCAGCTGAAGACTTTGCCTCATTTTTCAAGCAGAAGATTGATAACATCAGAGACAGTTTTGGTCAATGACCCCCAGAGCCCTTCCTCCCGACTTCCCAGCCCTCCACCTCCAAAACCAACTTCTCCACCATTACAGAAGATCAACTCTCCACTCTACTCTCAAGATCGCATCTCACCACCTGTACACTTGACCCGCTCCCATCCTACTTCATCCCAAACCTCACCACAGTCTTCATCCCAACCCTAATCCATCTCTTCAACCTATCACTAACAACTGGTGTTTTCCCCTCAAGCTTTAAACATGCCTCCATCACACCTATCCTCAAAAAGCCTTCTCTTGACCCATCCTCTGTATCTAGCTATCGCCCCATATCACTTCTCCCCTATGCCTCCAAACTACTGGAACAACACGTCTACCTTGAACTGTCCTCCCATCTCTCTTCTTGCTCCCTCTTTGACCGCTTACAATCTGGCTTCCGGTCACACCATTCCACTGAAACTGCCCTAACTAAGGTCACCAATGACCTCTTAACCGCCAAGAGCAAGCAACACTACTCTGTCCTCCTCCTCCTCGACCTGTCGGCTGCCTGTCTCCTCCTTACATCTGTGACCTCGTCTCCCGGTACTTTCCTACACGCAACCTCCGATCCTCATAAGACCTCCTTCTCTACTCCCCTCTTATATCCTCTTCCCACAATCGCATACAAGATTTCTCTCGCGTATCACCCCTACTCTGGAACCCTCTACCACAACACATCAGACTCTCGCCTACCATCGAAACCTTCAAAAAGAGCCTGGAGACCCACCTCTTCCGACAAGCCTACAACCTGCAGTAACCACCGATCGACCAAACCGCTGCATGACCAGCTCTATCCTCACCTACTGTATTCTCACCCACCCCTTGTAGATTGTGAGCCTTCGCGGGCAGGGTCCTCTCTCCTCCTGTACCAGTTGTGACTTGTATTGTTCAAGATTATTGTACTTGTTTTTATTATGTATACCCCTCCTTACATGTAAAGCGCCATGGAATAAATGGCGCTATAACAATAAATACTAATAATAATAATAATTGTATGATGCCAGTGCGCCAACCTGTGCAATAAATATCTGTGATTTAATTGCCATAGTTCTGTACATTTTGCCTCCACTTTTATATATAATCCCCTTCCCGACCCATGACGCCTATGTGGCGTCATGGAATGATCGCGTCGCTGCAGAGCGGGTGAAAGGGTTAACTCCTATTTTACCCAATCTGCAGGGAGAGGGGGAGTGGTACTTCAGCCCAGGGGGGGTGGCTTCACCCCCCCGTGGCTACGATCGCTCTGATTGGCTGTTGAAAGTGAAACTGCCAATCAGAGCGATTTGTAATATTTCACCTAAAAAACTGGTGAAATATTACAATCCAGCCATGGCCGATGCTGCAATACCATCGGCCATGGCTGGAAAACCTGAAGTGACCCCCCCCACCCCACCGATCGCCCCCCCAGTGCTCCGTTATGGGGTCCGGTCCCCTCCGTCCTGTGCTCCGCTCCCCCGTCCTCCTGCCCGCTCTCCCCCTGCTCCTATGTCACCCCCCGGTGCTCCGACGCCCCCCCCCCGTGCCCCGATCTCCCCCCCCTTATACTTACCGAGGCTCCCGGTGTCGGTCCGTCTCCTCGCTGGGCGCCGCCATCTTCCAAAATGGCGGGCGCATGCTCAGTGCGCCCGCCGAATCTGCCGGCCGGCAGATTCATTACAAGTACATTTTGATCGCTGTGGTAGGTTCTATCACAGCGATCAAAATAAAAAAATAATAAATAAACCCCCCCCCTTTATCACCCCCATAGGTAGGGACAATAATAAAATAAAGAAAATATTTTTTTTTCTTTTTCCACTAGGGTTAGGGTTAGAACTAGGGGTAGGGTTAGGGGTAGGGTTAGGGTTACGGGTAGGGTTAGGGGTAGGGTTATGGCATGTGCACACAGAGCGGATCGGCCGCGGATCCGCAGCGGATCGGCCGCGGATCCGCAGTGGATCGGCCGCGGATCCGCAGCGGATTGGCAGCGGATTGGCCGCGGATTCGCAGCGGATTGGCCGCGGATCCGCAGCGGATTGGCCGCTGCGAATTCGAAGCAGTTTTCCATCAGGTTTACAGTACCATGTACACCTAAGGAAAACCAAATCCGCTGTGCCCATGGTGCGGAAAATTCCGTGCAGAAACGCTGCATTGTATTTTCCGCAGCATGTCAATTCTTTGTGCGGATTCCGCAGCGTTTTACACCTGTTCCTCAATAGGAATCCGCAGGTGAAATCCGCACAAAAAAAACAGTGGAAATCTGCTGTAAATCCGCAGGTAAAACGCAGTGCCTTTTACCTGCAGATTTGTCAAAAATTGTGCGGAAAAATCTCACACGAATCCGCAACGTGGGCACATAGCCTTAGGGTTAGGGTTGGAATTAGAGTTAGGGTTGGAATTAGGGCTAGGGTTTGAAATAGGGTTAAGATTAGGCTTGTGGTTAGGGTTACGGATAGGGTTAGGGGTGTGTTGGGGTTACAGTTGTGGTTAGGGTTGGGATTAGGATTACGGTTGGGATTAGGGTTAGGATTAGGGTTGGAATTAGGGTTACGGGTGTGTTGCAGTTAGGGTTGTGGTTAGGGGTGTGTTGGGGTTAGGGTTGTGATTAGGGTTATGGCTACAGTTGGGATTAGGATTAGGGGTGTGTTGGGATTAGTGTTGAAGTTAGAATTGAGGGGTTTCCACTGTTTAGGCACATCAGGGGTCTCCAAACGCAACATGGCGCCACCATTGATTCCAGCCAATCTTGCGTTCAAAAAGTCAAATGGTGCTCCCGCCCTTCCAAGCCCCGACGTGCGCCCAAACAGTGGTTTACCCCCACATTTGGGGTACCAGCGTACTCAGGACAAACTGGGCAACAACTGTTGGGGTCCAATTTCTCCTGTTACCCTTGCAAAAATAAAAAATTACTTGCTAAAACATAATTTTTGAGGAAAGAACAATTATTTTTTATTTTCACGGCTCTGCGTTATAAACTTCTGTGAAGCACTTGGGGGTTGAAAGTGCTCACCACACATCTAGATAAGTTCCTTCGGGGGTCTAGTTTCCAAAATGGGGTCACTTGTGGGGTGTTTCTACTGTTTAGGCACATCAGGGGCTCTGCAAATGCAATGTGACGCCCGCAGACCATTCCATCAAAGTCTGCATTTCAAATGTCACTACTTCCCTTCCGAGCCCTGACGTGTGCCCAAACAGTGGTTTACCCCCACATATGGGGTATCAGCGTACTCACAACAAACTGGGCAACAAATATTGGGGTCCAATTTCTCCTGTTACCCTTGTGAAAATAAAAAATTGCTTGCTAAAACATCTTTTTTGAGGAAAGAAAAATGATTTTTTATTTTCACGGCTCTGCGTTGTAAACTTCTGTGAAGCACCTGGGGGTTGAACGTGCTCACCACACATCTAGATAAGTTCCTTGGGGGGTCTAGTTTCCAAAATGGAGTCACTTGTGGGGAGTTCCTACTGTTTAGGCACATCAGGGACTCTGCAAACGCAACCTGACGCCCGCAGAGCATTCCATCAAAGTCTGCATTTCAAAACGTCACTACTTCCCTTCCGAACCCCGACGTGTGCCAAAACAGTGGTTTACCCCCACATATGGGGTATCAGCGTACTCAGGAGAAACTGGACAACAACTTTTGGGGTCCAATTTCTCCTGTTACCCTTGGGAAAATAAAAAATTGTGGGCTAAAAAATCATTTTTGAGAAAAGAAAAATTATTTTTTTATTTTCATGGCTCTGCGTTATAAACTTCTGTGAAGCACTTGGGGGTTCAAAGTGCTCACCACACATCTAGATTAGTTCCTTGGGAGGTCTAGTTTCTAAAATGGGGTCACTTGTGCGGGAGCTCCAATGTTTAGGCACACAGGGGCTCTCCAAACGCGACATGGTGTCCGCTAATGATTGGAGCTAATTTTCCATTCAAAAAGCCAAATGGCGTGCCTTCCCTTCCGAGCCCTGCCGTGCGCCCAAACAGTGGTTTACCCCCACATATGGGGTATCATCGTACTCAGGACAAACTGGACAACAACATTTGGGGTCCAATTTCTCCTATTACCCTTGGGAAAATAAAAAATTCTGGGCTAAAAATCATTTTTGAGGAAAGAAAAATTATTTTTTTATTTTCACGGCTCTGCGTTATAAACTTCTGTGAAGCACCTGGAGGTTATAAGTGCTCACTATGCATCTAGATAAGTTCCTTGGGGGGTCTATTTTCCAAAATGGGGTCACTTGTAGGGGAGCTCCAATGTTTAGGCACACAGGGGCTCTCCAAACGCGACATGGTGTCCGCTAACGATTGGAGCTAATTTTCCATTCAAAAAGTCAAATGGCGCTCCTTCCCTTCCGAGCCTTACCATGTGCCCAAACAGTGGTTTACCCCCACATGTGAGGTATTGGTGTACTCAGGAGAAATTGCCCAACAAAATTTAGGATCCATTTTATCCTGTTGCCCATGTGAAAATGAAAAAATTGAGGCTAAAATAATTTTTTTGTGAAAAAAAAGTACTTTTTCATTTTTACGGATCAATTTGTGAAGCACCTGGGGGTTTAAAGTGCTCACTATGCTTCTAGATAAGTTCCTTGGGGGGTCTAATTTCCAAAATGTGGTCACTTGTGGGGGAGCTCCAATGTTTAGGCACACGGGGGCTCTCCAAACGCGACATGGTGTCCGCTAAAGATTGGAGCCAATTTTTCATTCAAAAAGTCAAATGGCGCTCCTTCCCTTCCGAGCCCTGCCGTGCGCCCAAACAGTGGTTTACCCCCACATATGAGGTATCAGCGTACTCAGGACAAATTGGACAACAACGTCCGTGGTCCAGTTTCTCCTTTTACCCTTGGGAAAATAAAAAATTGTTGCTAAAAGATCATTTTTGTGACTAAAAAGTTAAATGTTCATTTTTTACTTCCATGTTGCTTCTGCTGCTGTGAAACACCTGAAGGGTTAATAAACTTCTTGAATGTGGTTTTGAGCACCTTGAGGGGTGCAGTTTTTAGAATGGTGTCACTTTTGGGTATTTTCAGCCATATAGAACCCTCAAACTGACTTCAAATGTGAGGTGGTCCCTAAAAAAAATGGTTTTGTAAATTTTGTTGTAAAAATGAGAAATCACTGGTCAAATTTTAACCCTTATAACTTCCTAGCAAAAAAAAAAATTTGTTTCCAAAATTGTGCTGATGTAAAGTAGACATGTGGGAAATGTTATTTATTAACTATTTTGTGTCACATAACTCTCTGGTTTAACAGAATAAAAATTCAAAATGTGAAAATTGCGAAATTTTCAAAATTTTTGCCAAATTTCCGTTTTTTTTCACAAATAAACTCAAAAATTATCGACCTAAATTTACCACTAACATGAAGCCCAATATGTCACGAAAAAACAATCTCAGAATCGCTAGGATCCGTTGAAGCGTTCCTGAGTTATTACCTCATAAAGGGACACTGGTCAGAATTGCAAAAAACGGCAAGGTCATGAAGGGGTTATGTATACCCCTCCTTACATGTAAAGCGCCATGGAATAAATGGCGCTATAACAATAAATAATAATAATAATAATAATTGTATGATGCCAGTGCGCCAACCTGTGCAATAAATATCTGTGATTTAATTGCCATAGTTCTGTACATTTTGCCTCCATTTTTTTATATAATTAAATGCTTCTCGTGACTAAAGCTGTAGTTGTAAAGGGTTTTTCTCTGCGTAGTACAGCTCAGGTGTCCATGCAGCTTGTAAGCAAACACTGTGAGCAGCGGCTGAGAGGCAGCGCTGGAGCCGCGGAGGGAGAGTGTGTCCAGCATTTACAAGCCTCTGGGTAGCAGAAAGTTGGGTAAACCCCTATCAATGTGGCTGGTAAGGTCCACATGGCAGGAGACCTCTGATCTATGGCCAGCCTGCTGTGTATACACTGTGTTCCAAATTATTATGCACAAAGAGTTTAGGAGTGATAAGGATAGAATTTTTTTGTTTGTCATTTAAACTCATTGATGGTGATGTGTGTCAGGGATCTTTATATCGCTGAAAGCAATTGCAGATACCTGTGCAAATTAGTTTGGCAGGTGTGTCCAAATAAAGGCAAGACTACTTAAGAAGGCTGTTCCACATTATTAAGCAGCCTACATTTTTGGCCAAAATGGGAAAGAAAAAGGATGTGTCGGCTGCTGAGAAGCAACAAATTGTGGAGTATTTAGGTCAAGGCATGACTACAATCAACACTGCCAAGACACTTCATCGTGATCATCGCACAATCAAGAAGTATGTAGCTGATTCCCAGCACACACGTGTGCGTGCTGATAAGGAAAAATTGAGGACCCTTTCCAACAGCCAATTGCATAAGGTTAAAAGAGCAGCTGCAGAAATGCCTTGTCATAGCAGCAGACAAGTTTTTGAAGCTGCTGGTGCCTCCAACGTCCCCAGAACAACAAGATGCAGGGTCCTTCAGAGGTGCGTAAGCCATCCTGTCGACCACCTCTATCCACTGCACACAAGCAGAAACAGCTCCAGTGGGCCAAACGATACATGAAGACTGACTTCCAAACTGTTTTGTTCACTGATGAGTGCCGTGCAACACTCGATGGTCCAGATGGATGGAGTGGAGGATGGCTGGTTGATGGACACCCCATGAAAACACGGCTAAGGTGCCAACAAGGAGGAGGTGGAGTAATGTTTTGGGCTGGAATCATGGGGAGAGAGAGATTCCTGAAGCAGAGTTTGCATCTCTGCTTCAGGAAAATGGCCGCCGCGATCTCCATCTGCGCAAGCGCGGCATCCCGCGGCCATTTTCCTGAAGCCGCGGCCAGCAGAGCGCCGCTTCTGCGCACGCGCGGCCAAAGTAAGATGGCCGCCCCCACCGATCACCAATGAAATAGCTCACATCGCACTCTTTTCACTCCCCTGTGCAGTGGATTCGGGACCTCGGACATGCGCACACCACTACGCCACCAACGGAAAACTAAGCAAGATCTGGGGGAAGACACCACGCCCATCTGACCAGACCAGCCTGATTGACAGGTGAAAACGACTACTTTGGTAACGTATTTCGGCAGCATAGGTGGGGAATCGGGGTCCACAAAATACACTATTGCAATGCACAGCTCAGGCCCTATTTAACAGTATTTTTATCTCATACGGAAAAAACGGGGTGACAGGTGCCTTTTAAAAGATACTGTTTTCATAGGCAGTTTGTTCCAAAACATTGCAATTATACTACAATGGTAGATGACTGGAAAATAACAATGACTGGAATTCAGATAGGTTATTTAGATAAAATATGAGGAAATATTATTTGCATAATAATTTGGAACACAGTGTATGTACCAGTGGGGCCTGATCGGAGCTTCTGGCCGCATGTGCCGGATTATCAGACATTCTGGAGTGACGGATGTCTATATATCTAAGGTGCGGATTGCTCTCCATTGCCACCTGCTTATAGTCGGTGCTCGGTCCTATGTACATGGTCTGCGCATTGTCGGTGCGCGCTCTCCGCGTCCGGCTGCGGTTACATGTCATTTCTTAGGTATTTTCCTGCTGGTTCTGAGCTGATTGAGGATTGTAAACCTCTGCAGGATCATTGTATGTGCAGCGGCTTCTCTGCGACCCTTTCAGTGCTGGTGGAGTAAATTCATGTGGAAAGCTCTTCCTCCACCCTTGTTTCTTTCTCGCTGACTTTCCCAGCCATTGGGATGACTCTGCACGCAGCCCATTCATTTACTCTGGAGCCCCTTCTCCAGATGTGCCGTGTTTAGAAGTGACGCAGGCCCCATTAAAGTCTTCATCTGGGAGCAGCGCAGCTGTGCAGAGAATAGGAGTGGGGGATGCTGGTGGGAAAGAAGGGGGGGGGGGATAACACGTCTGTGTGTGGAGTGCTGGAAATAGGGGACATGGATGAGCAGACCTGGAGACCATGGTAGAGTCAGGTCACCTACATGTTATGGAGAAGTCGGTGAACCTTTGGGAATGTTAACACTATAATCCGTCACTTTTATGTTTACCCCAGTATATCACACCTGTGACACAAGAGCAACCACAAAGATGGCGGTCAGTTTTGTAAAGAAAGGATATTGGAAGTGCAGTCGTCTGCAGAAAAGTCTTTGCCCGATGGATGTTCAGATATTGAATAGAACAGACGCTGAACTTATCATGGATGAAGACGAGACCAAGGATGTGGCAGAAATCTGTCAGCATAGGCCGGGCCACCCCCGGGGAGCAGAACCCACAAAGACACTGGGGGCCCGATGCCGTGACTGGGTAGGCACATGTCAGCTCATCTCATACAGCAGACTTTAGAGGGGGAGAAGTGGCTTATAAGTGGAGAAATCAGCAGAAACCTCTGATACGCTATATTACAAACTTTCTTAGATTTGCCTTTGCTGTTGATTTATATAGTTTGACAAAACAACCGTGATGGAAACCTAATGCTGGATATTCTGTGCTTCTGGATGGCTGTGTGCAATGGTGATGGGTCCGGGCGTAGAGAGAAGCGGCGTCCATCTATTGTCTCCCACCTCCCCAAAAATAAACAGCTTAAAATAAAGGGAAAAACATGGCAGGCAGTTCTAAACATTCAGGCCATTGGGGGTCTGGAGGTTATGGGAAAGGAGGAAGCCCTCCCTGTAATCAGCCCAGCGCACACTTCCCCTGCTAAAACAAGCCAGAGAGCCCTGTGCTGCCACCGATTCCCCAGCATTAACCCTGCCGGTGCTGGGAGTCGCTGCTGTCCACACATCATCTGTCCTCTTACGGTTCTTCCCATTCTGAGATAATCCATGGGAATGTGACTAGGGCTTGTGAAGACACCGGAGGTCCGACGATGACCGCCTGCATCCCCTATTACCCTGTCATACAGCACCTCCGTGACTGCTACAGAACGATCCTTGTACGAATATTAAAGATTTTCAGATACTCAGACCCCATCCTGAGATCCCATTCCCCACCTCATTGTATGGAAGTATGTGGGCGCTCTACAAACACGATTGTGGGTTCAGCTGCTTCTTCTTCATAGGACTGTGTTTTATCAGCTGTGACCCCAGATCAGCCGGACCCTGGGACTCTGAGGCCTGTCCTGGAGGCTCCTGCTTCATACATACAGCTATACCATGTCCAGATTGTAACACCAGAGAACCATGTGAATCTAGGGATGAAATCCAGCAGCACAGAGGATTAAAGGAGAGGTATGCCGACCTTGAGGAATGTCACAATCTGAAAGTTACATTATGTAAGGACTAGGATGGCCAAGCAGCACAGAGGATTTCAGGAAACCGCTTGGTGCTTCTTGTGGGCAGTCAGACTTCGGGTGGGTGTACACTTGCCGACTTTCATCGTTAAGGCTGCGTGAATACAATCAGTAATGCTAGCGTTCTGGATGCACCATATTTTTGCTGCGTTCTACAGTACAAGCACATTATTAGGAATCTCATGTCCACTGTGCTTCTTTTTAACGCTGGGTGAACTTACCTGCGATGGGTTTTTTCTAGCCGCAGCATGTCAATTTGTCTTGCGGGAACGCTCAGGCTTGTTTAGATTTTCTTTTCCATATTTCTGATGCTGAATTTTATGCTGACGATGCAGGAGAGATTTTCTTCTGATGACTCTTCCATGAAGGCCATATTTGTGCAGGATTCTCTGAACAGTAGAACAATGTACCACAACTCCAGAATCTGCTAAAACTTACTGAAGGTCTTTTGTAGACAAGTGGGGGTTCTGATTTGCCTCTCTAGCAATCAGGGGTGGATTAAGGGTAGCCAGGGCCCCGGGCTGTTCAGACACTGTGGGCCCCCCCCCCCGGTCATGTGACGGGGGTCATGTGACGGGGGTCATGTGATACCTGAACCAGATTATTCCAGAAAAATGGCCGGGCCCTACTCTACTGTAACCTATTAAATATTTGTTAAAATATGCAATACAATTTAGGTATATTTTGATTTATTTTTCAATTTTTAAAATGACCAATATCACATACAAGGAACAAATACCACCGCACCATGACCAGACCACAAATTACAACCACAGTGATCGAATAATATCACATACAAGGAACAAATACCACAGCACCATGTCAAGACCACATATTACCACGACTTGGTGACCAAATAGCACATACAAGGGACAAATACCGCAACACCATTTCCAGACCACATATTACCACCACATAGTGACTGAATACTACAATACTGATCAGTAATAATAAAAAAAAAAAACACAATACTATCACCATAAGTGCCAGTATTCACAGGAGATCTGTACTTAGTATGCAGTGTCTGTGTAGAGGTAATACAGAGATCACTGGTGGTATTATACACAGGAGCTCTGTATATAATGTATAGGTAATACAGTGATCACTGGTGACATTGTACACAGGACCTCTATATATAGTATACAGTGTATAGTGTCAGTGTATAGGTAACACTGACTCACCAGTGACGTCTCTAGGTGAAGTCCTTCATCTTTCATCCAGCACAGACCGCCATCATTTCTTCCAGCCAGGACTCGTTTCTGCAGGAAATAACAGTTATCTCGAGCTCCGCTTGCAGAACACATTACTTAATTTTTCACAACTTCTACATTACACCACATGAAGAAAAAAAGGTGACATAGTATCACTCTGCACAGTAACAGGACCGCCCCGCCCCCCCATTTAAAACAGTATACTCAAAAAATAAAAATAAATACATCACTGCAGTAATAATATCCCTTAATTAGCCCCTATGGTAATAATATTCCCAATCCTGGCCCCGTGTATCTCATTCCTGGCTCCTGCAATATGTTCTCGCATCCTGCACTCATGAGTATCCATTCTATTCCATATGATTTCCCCATCCTGCCCCATCTATCTCCATCCTGCCCCATGTCTTTCATTCTGCCCCGTGTCTCCAATCATGCCCCGTATCTACATTCTGCCCATTCTTCCAGTCCCGCCCCCAGTGTGTCCAGCAATCTGCCCCAGTATGTCCAGCATATTGCCCCAGTGTGTCCAGCATTGCCCCCAGACAGTGTGTTCAACAATCTGCCCCAGTATGTCCAGCATTGCCCCCAGTGTGTCCAGCAATCTGCCCCAGTATGTCCAATTGTCCAGCATTGCCCCCAGTGTGTCCTGCAATCTGCCCCAGTGTGTCCAGCATTGCCCCAGTGTGTCCAGCAATCATCTGCCCCAGTGTGTCCAGCAATCTGCCCCAGTGTCTCCAGCATTGCCCCAGTGTCTCCCGCAATCATCTGCCCCAGTGTGTCCTCCAGCATTGCCCAAGTGTGTCCAGCATTGCCCCAGTGTGTCCAGCAATCATCTGCCCCAGTGTGTCCAGCAATCTGTCCCAGTGTCTCTCCAGCATTGCCCCAGTGTGTCCAGCAATCATCTGCCCCAGTGTGTCCAGCAATCTGTCCCAGTGTCTCTCCAGCATTGCCCCAGTGTCTCCAGCATTGCCCCAGTGTCTCCAGCAATCATCTGCCCCAGTGTGTCCTCCAGCATTGCCCCCAGTGTGTCCAGCAATCATCTGCCCCAGTGTGTCCAGCAATCATCTGCCCCAGTGTGTCCAACAATCCGCCCCAGTGTCTCCAGCATTGCCCCAGTGTCTCCAGCAATCATCTGCCCCAGTGTTCCAGCAATCTGTCCCAGTGTCTCTCCAGCATTGCCCCAGTGTCTCCAGCAATCATCTGCCCCAGTGTGTCCTCCAGCATTGCCCCCAGTGTGTCCAGCAATCATCTGCCCCAGTGTGTCCAGCAATCATCTGCCCCAGTGTGTCCAGCAATCCGCCCCAGTGTCTCCAGCATTGCCCCAGTGTCTCCAGCAATCATCTGCCCCAGTGTGTCCTCCAGCATTGCCCCAGTGTGTCCAGCAATCATCTGCCCCAGTGTGTCCAGCAATCTGCCCCAGTGTCTCTCCAGCACTGCCCCAGTGTCTCCAGCATTGCCCCAGTGTCTCCAGCATTGCCCCAGTGTCTCTCCAGCATTGCCCCAGTGTCTCTCCAGCATTGCCCCAGTGTCTCCAGCATTGCCCCAGTGTCTCCAGCTATCATCTGCCCCAGTGTGTCCTCCGTCTCCAGCATATTGCCCCCAGTCAGACAGTGTCACTGACTGTCCAGCATTCTGGCCCACCCGGATTGCCATTAGGTTATCAAAAAAAAAAAGAAAAAAACAAACCGAGTTCTCCTCACCTGACAAGCGCTCCAGGCGGTGAGCTCCCTCTAGCAGCGCGCACTCGCAGGCGACTGACAATGATGTCAGACGCCGGCGATATGTGCGCTGCTGCGCCTGTGGCCGCCTTCAGCTGCCAGCCTCCAATTGGCTGGCGGCTGTTGTTAACCAGCAATCATCTGCCCCAGTGTGTCCAGCAATCTGCCCCAGTGTCTCCAGCATTGCCCCAGTGTCTCCCGCAATCATCTGCCCCAGTGTGTCCTCCAGCATTGCCCCAGTGTGTCCAGCAATCTGCCCAAGTGTCTCCAGCATTGCCCCAGTGTGTCCAGCAATCATCTGCCCCAGTGTGTCCAGCAATCTGTCCCAGTGTCTCTCCAGCATTGCCCCAGTGTGTCCAGCAATCATCTGCCCCAGTGTGTCCAGCAATCTGTCCCAGTGTCTCTCCAGCATTGCCCCAGTGTCTCCAGCAATCATCTGCCCCAGTGTGTCCTCCAGCATTGCCCCCAGTGTGTCCAGCAATCATCTGCCCCAGTGTGTCCAGCAATCATCTGCCCCAGTGTGTCCAGCAATCATCTGCCCCAGTGTCTCCAGCATTGCCCCAGTGTCTCCAGCAATCATCTGCCCCAGTGTGTCCAGCAATCTGTCCCAGTGTCTCTCCAGTATTGCCCCAGTGTCTCCAGCAATCATCTGCCCCAGTGTGTCCTCCAGCATTGCCCCCAGTGTGTCCAGCAATCATCTGCCCCAGTGTGTCCAGCAATCATCTGCCCCAGTGTGTCCAGCAATCCGCCCCAGTGTCTCCAGCATTGCCCCAGTGTCTCCCGCAATCATCTGCCCCAGTGTGTCCTCCAGCATTGCCCCAGTGTGTCCAGCAATCTGCCCAAGTGTCTCCAGCATTGCCCCAGTGTGTCCAGCAATCATCTGCCCCAGTGTGTCCAGCAATCTGTCCCAGTGTCTCTCCAGTATTGCCCCAGTGTCTCCAGCAATCATCTGCCCCAGTGTGTCCTCCAGCATTGCCCCCAGTGTGTCCAGCAATCATCTGCCCCAGTGTGTCCAGCAATCATCTGCCCCAGTGTGTCCAGCAATCCGCCCCAGTGTCTCCAGCATTGCCCCAGTGTCTCCAGCAATCATCTGCTCCAGTGTGTCCTCCAGCATTGCCCCAGTGTGTCCAGCAATCATCTGCCCCAGTGTGTCCAGTAATCTGCCCCAGTGTCTCTCCAGCACTGCCCCAGTGTCTCCAGCATTGCCCCAGTGTCTCCAGCATTGCCCCAGTGTCTCCAGAATTGCCCCAGTGTCTCTCCAGCATTGCCCCAGTGTCTCTCCAGCATTGCCCCAGTGTCTCTCTAGCATTGCCCCAGTGTCTCCAGCTATCATCTGCCCCAGTGTGTCCTCCGTCTCCAGCATATTGCCCCCAGTCAGACAGTGTCACTGACTGTCCAGCATTCTGGCCCGCCCGGATTGCCATTAGGTTATCAAAAAAAAAAGAAAATAACAAACCGAGTTCTCCTCACCTGACAAGCGCTCCAGGCGGTGAGCTCCCTCTAGCAGCGCGCACTCGCAGGCGACTGACAATGATGTCAGACGCCGGCGATATGTGCGCTGCTGCGCCTGTGGCCGCCTTCAGCTGCCAGCCTCCAATTGGCTGGCGGCTGTTGTTAACTATTGACGTGCGGGCGCGCACCCGCACGTCAATAGGAAACCGCCGCAGCGCTGGTAGGGGCCCGGTGAACAGATGAGACGGGGCCCGATGCGGGCCCCCTCTCTTTGCCCAGCGGGCCCATAAATGATACGCCAGTCTGACAGGGGCACGGGCAGTAATGCCCTGATGGCGGCGGCCGGCGGGCAATCTGTGTGGTAGCCCAGGGCCCCCCCACACCACTGGGCCCTGGGCTACCGCTCAGATTGACCCTCTTATAATCCGCCCCTGCTAGCAATCCTACAAGCAACTCTCACTGAAATTTTCTTTGGTCTTCCAGAACTTATCTTGACCTCCACTGTTCCTGGTAACTGACATTTCTCAATTACAGTTTGAACCGAGGAAATGGCAACTTGAAAACACTTTGCTGTCTTCTTATAGCCTTCTCCTGCTTTGTGGGCTCCACCATTTTCATTTTCAGAGTGCTTGGCAGCTGCTTAGAAGAACTCATGGCTGCTGTTTTTTGGCACAAGGTTAGAGGAGGCTGGGTGTTTATAAAGTTTGGAAATTTGCATCACCTGGCCTTTCCTAACAATGATGGTGTACAAGACATAACCCTAACAGGTTAAATAAGGTCTGAAACCTTGGTCAAAGTTATCTGAGCACACAAATCTACAAGTGTACCCAAACTTTTGCATTGGCCCATTTTCCTTTTTGCAGTTTTTAAAATGTAAAAAATGACAATATATTTTCCTAAAATACAAAGTAAATGTGACATCTGTAACTTTAGGCCTTTTAGAGATCATTTCATCTTCCACTTGCTTAACTGTTCACAGTAACAGTAATTCTCACCAAGGGTGCCCAAACTTTTACATGCCTATCTATCTATTAATTTATCTATTATCTATATATTAATCTATTTATCAATTATCTATCCATCCATTAATTTATCTATCTATCTATCTATCTATCTATTAATCTATTATCTATCTATGCATTATCTGTAAAGAAGAAAAAAGGAATGCAGCACTCCGTAAGTATTTCAGGAGAAAAAGTGGAAACGTCGCCACGCCATGTAGGTCGGAATAAAATCCACTTTTTTTCACCTGAAATACTGATGGAGTGCTGCCTTCCTTTTTTCTCCTTTATGGACCTTTGGCAAGTATAGGGTGAACTGCTGGGGAGGCCAGAGCACCCGCTGCTGTTCCATTTTTTTAATATACCGTATATCTACTATCTATCATCTATCAATTATCTATCATCTATCTATTATCTATCAATTATCTATGATCTATCAATTACCTATGATCTATTATCTATTTATCATCTATCATCTATCTAGCATCTATCTATTATCTATCAATAATCTATTTATTATCCATGTATTATCTATCTATTATCTATCATCTATCTATGATCTATTATCAATCTATGATCTATTATCTATCTATGATCTATGATCTATCTATGATCTATCTATTATATATCTATGATCTATCTATTATATATCTATGATCTATTATCTATCTATTTATCTATCTATTATATATCATCTATCTATTCTATCCATCTATTATCTATCTATGATCTATCTATGATCTATTATCTATCATCTATCTATTTATCTATCTATTATATATCATCTATCTATTCTATCCATCTATTATCTATCTATGATCTATCTATCCCATATCTATCTACGGTATATCTTTGTAAATGTGATGTAACCTAACAAGAGACAAAAACACGAGGAAAACCACTGAGGTGCGGGATTCATGTGGAAATTCAGCTGTGTGAAGGCCTGAACAAAACCTGATTATGGGCACGTGCCCTAAATTGTCAGTCGGCGGGTATTCCACAGCCTGTTCACATAGGCCAACATGCGTACAAAACGATTGGTAGTAGGTCACTCCAAGCAGACAGGCTGCCACTGTTCCCTGTAGACCCGCTGCGATGTGCTGCCGCAAACAGTCATTTATCACCAAGCTTACACATCATTCCACCTGCCAGACCATTGTTGTTCTGGTTCCTCAGGTGACCGTCTGCCAGGTGTGAATGCATCCTAAGCAGAGTCCCGTCCAGCAGCACAGGGGCGTCTGGGGGGAATGTGCTGCTGTAGAGGGCGACACTGACTGCGGGGTCCTACTGAGGGTCCATGTGGTGTGTATTGTACTGTATGTCCACCAGCATCTATGGCGTCCTCCAGCCGTCACCATCTCCAGCCTCTTCTGACTGATGCAGTCCTGGATCTGTGTGTCTGTTCCTAAGATTCTGCAGAATGACCAGATCTGATGGCGCCATTCATAGAAGGACCAGTGTAAGGAGCAGCTGGGTGCCCTCCACTCACACATCCCCCGGCCAAAGCGCTCGACAGAACCCCTTCACTGCCGGGAACAACCCTGCACCTGATGAGATCAGAACCTGGAAAATAGATATACCATATACACCAGGAAACATTATTATCCACCGGAGCTTACAATCTAGTCCTCCAGCATCATACGGAGTATCACCCCCATCATCCCTGACCCCAGGAGCTTACTATCTAGTCCTCCTGCATCATACGGAGTATCACCCCCATCATCCCTGACCTCAGGAGCTTACTATCTAGTCCTCCTGTATCATACACAGTATCACCCCCATAATCCCTGACCCCAGGAGCTTACAATCTAGTTCTCTTATATCATACACAGTATCACCCCCATCATCCCTGACCCCAGGACCTTACAATCTAGTCCTCCTGTATCATACACAGTATTACCCCCATCATCCCTGGCCCCAGGAGCTTACAATCTAGTCCTCCTATATCATACGGAGTATCACCCCCATCATTCCTGACCCCAGGAGCTTACTATCTAGTCCTCCTGCTTCATACGGAGTATCACCCCCATAATCCCTGACCCCAGGAGCTTACAATCTAGTTCTCTTATATCATACACAGTATCACCCCCATCATCCCTGACCCCAGGACCTTACAATCTAGTCCTCCTGTATCATACACAGTATCACCCCCATCATCCCTGACCCCAGGAGCTTACACTCTAGTCCTCCTGCATCATACGGAGTAGCACCCCCATCATCCCTGACCCCAGGAGCTTACAATCTAGTCCTCCTATATCATACGGAGTATCACCCCCATCAATCCTGACCCCAGGAGCTTACACTCTAGTCCTCCTGCATCATACGGAGTAGCACCCCCATCATCCCTGGCCCCAGGAGCTTACAATCTAGTCCTCCTATATCATACGGAGTATCACCCCCATCATTCCTGACCCCAGGAGCTTACACTCTAGTCCTCCTGCATCATACGGAGTATCACCCCCATCATCCCTGACCCCAGGAGCTTACAATCTAGTCTTCCTGCATCATACGGAGTATCACTCCCATCATCCCTGACCCCAGGAGCTTACAATCTAGTTCTCTTATATCATACACAGTATCACCCCCATCATCCCTGACCCCAGGACCTTACAATCTAGTCCTCCTGTATCATACACAGTATCACCCCCATCATCCCTGACCCCAGGAGCTTACACTCTAGTCCTCCTGCATCATACGGAGTAGCACCCCCATCATCCCTGACCCCAGGAGCTTACAATCTAGTCCTCCTATATCATACGGAGTATCACCCCCATCATCCCTGACCCCAGGAGCTTACAATCTAGTCTTCCTGCATCATACGGAGTATCACCCCCATAATCCCTGACCCCAGGAGCTTACAATCTAGTTCTCTTATATCATACACAGTATCACCCCCATCATCCCTGACCCCAGGACCTTACAATCTAGTCCTCCTGCATCATACGGAGTATCACCCCCATCATCCCTGACCCCAGGAGCTTACAATCTAGTCTTCCTGCATCATACGGAGTATCACTCCCATCATCCCTGACCCCAGGAGCTTACAATCTAGTTCTCTTATATCATACACAGTATCACCCCCATCATCCCTGACCCCAGGACCTTACAATCTAGTCCTCCTGTATCATACACAGTATCACCCCCATCATCCCTGACCCCAGGAGCTTACACTCTAGTCCTCCTGCATCATACGGAGTAGCACCCCCATCATCCCTGACCCCAGGAGCTTACAATCTAGTCCTCCTATATCATACGGAGTATCACCCCCATCATTCCTGACCCCAGGAGCTTACACTCTAGTCCTCCTGCATCATACGGAGTATCACCCCCATCATCCCTGACCCCAGGAGCTTACAATCTAGTCTTCCTGCATCATACGGAGTATCACCCCCATAATCCCTGACCCCAGGAGCTTACAATCTAGTTCTCTTATATCATACACAGTATCACCCCCATCATCCCTGACCCCAGGACCTTACAATCTAGTCCTCCTGTATCATACACAGTATCACCCCCATCATCCCTGACCCCAGGAGCTTACACTCTAGTCCTCCTGCATCATACGGAGTAGCACCCCCATCATCCCTGACCCCAGGAGCTTACAATCTAGTCCTCCTATATCATACGGAGTATCACCCCCATCAATCCTGACCCCAGGAGCTTACACTCTAGTCCTCCTGCATCATACGGAGTAGCACCCCCATCATCCCTGGCCCCAGGAGCTTACAATCTAGTCCTCCTATATCATACGGAGTATCACCCCCATCATTCCTGACCCCAGGAGCTTACACTCTAGTCCTCCTGCATCATACGGAGTATCACCCCCATCATCCCTGACCCCAGGAGCTTACAATCTAGTCTTCCTGCATCATACGGAGTATCACTCCCATCATCCCTGACCCCAGGAGCTTACAATCTAGTCCTCCTATATCATACACAGTATCACCCCCATCATTCCTGACCCCAGGAGCTTACACTCTAGTCCTCCTGCATCATACGGAGTAGCACCCCCATCATCCCTGACCCCAGGAGCTTACAATCTAGTCCTCCTATATCATACGGAGTATCACCCCCATCAATCCTGACCCCAGGAGCTTACACTCTAGTCCTCCTGCATCATACGGAGTAGCACCCCCATCATCCCTGGCCCCAGGAGCTTACAATCTAGTCCTCCTGTATCATACACAGTGTCACCCCCATCATCCCTGACCCCAGGAGCTTACAATCTAGTCCTCCTGTATCATACACAATATCATCCCTGACCCCAGGAGCTTACAATCTAGTCCTCCTATATCATACACAGTATCACTCCCATCATCCCTGACCCCAGAGCTTACAATCTAGTCCTCCTGCATCATACACAGTATCACTCCCATCATCCCTGACCCCAGGAGCTTACAGTCTTGTCATCCTGTATCATACACAGTATCACTCCCATCATCCCTGACCCCGGGAGCTTACAATCTTGTCCTCCTGTATCATACACAGTATCACCCCCATCATCCCTGACCCCAGGAGCTTACAATCTAGTCCTCCTGTATCATACACAGTATCACTCCCATCATCCCTGACCCCAGGATCTTACACTCTAGTCCTCCTGCTTCATACGGAGTATCACCTCCATCATCCCTGACCCCAGGATCTTACAATCTAGTCCTCCTGTATCATACACAGTATCACTCCCATCATCCCTGACCCCAGGAGCTTACAATTTAGTCCTCCTACATCATACACAATATCACCCCCATCATCCCTGACCCCAGAAGCTTACACTCTAGTCCTGCTTCATACGGAGTATCACCCCCCATCATCCATGACCCCAGGATCTTACAATCTAGTCCTCCTGTATCATACACAGTTTCACTCCCATCATGCCTGACCCCAGGAGCTTACAATCTTGTCCTCCTGTATCATACACAGTATCACTCCCATCATCCCTGACCCCAGGAGCTTACAATCTTGTCCTCCTGTATCATACACAGTATCACCCCCATCATCCCTGACCCCAGGAGCTTACACTCTTGTCCTCCTGTATCATACACAGTATCACCCCCATCATCCCTGACCCCAGGAGCTTACAATCTTGTCCTCCTGTATCGTACACAGTATCACTCCCATCATCCCTGACCCCAGGAGCTTACAATCTAGTTCTCTTATATCATACACAGTATCACTCCCATCATCCCTGACCCCAGGAGCTTACAATCTTGTCCTCCTGTATCATACACAGTATCACCCCCATCATCCCTGACCCCAGGAGCTTACAATCTTGTCCTCCTGTATCATACACAGTATCACCCCCATCATCCCTGACCCCAGGAGCTTACAATCTTGTCCTCCTGTATCGTACACAGTATCACTCCCATCATCCCTGACCCCAGGAGCTTACAATCTTGTCCTCCTGTATTATACACAGTATCACCCCCATCATCCCTGACCCCAGGAGCTTACAATCTTGTCCTCCTGCATCATACGGAGTATCACTCCCATCATCCCTGACCCCAGGACCTTACAATCTAGTCCTCCTATATCATACACAGTATCACTCCCATCATCCCTGACCCCAGGAGCTTACAATCTTGTCCTCCTGTATCATGCACAGTATCACTCCCATCATCCCTGACCCCAGGAGCTTACACTCTAGTCCTCCTGCTTCATACGGGGTATCACCCCCATCATCCCTGACCCCAGGAGCTGGAGCTGTGTTTTCTGATTTACCAGACAGTATTTATAATGGAGAAGGAAACCCACATGAACACCTTCAGATCATACAAACTGTTAGAAGATGTGGCCCTCAGGACCCAGTGTAACCCACATAGGGCGCAGTGAGGTAACATCCTCTACTATCTGATCTTACAGATTATTTGAAATCTGATGGGCCCGAGATCTGTAAAGTCATGGAAGCTCTATAGAGGGGATGCACAACTCACTGCCTGGGGCCACATGTGGCCCTCAGTCATTCTGTGAGACCCTCATCCATCTGGACCCTCCTTACAAATACTGAAAGTGTGAATGTGGCCAAAGTCCACATATCCTGTGTGTCACCCACACATGGCCGGTATGGGGGGCACAATCCTCATGTAAGAGACCCCCACCCCCTGGAGCCGGACCATGTCGGGGCCGGCAGCGTCCTCCATCTTTCGGCTTGGCCGTCTTCTCTCATTAAGATGTGTTTATAAACCAAGAGATATTTTTAGTTTCCGCTCACGGTCGCAGGGGCAGATTCCTCTGTGGAACAAGGCGTGAGGGGGGAGCTGGGAAAGGGTTATATAAACTGTGGGAACTGTGTGCCTGACCCACCGGGGTTTAACCCTTCTGTCGGGCCCAGATTTATGGCAATCATAATCTAATGCTAATCATCTGCTGCTTGAAGGCTGTGAATACAAGAAATTATCAGGGGCGGAATTTTTACCAGCTGTTTATTTTTATTTCTGACATTTCTAATTTTGTAAGTCCCCAAAGAAGTAAAGATGAGGTATAAAGTGATAGTTGTGACTCCACGACACCCATTAGACGCACTGTTCCTTCCTATACAAAACTAAGTAGAATTACCTGGCAAGTGACAGCGACATAATGGCCGTAGAAACCGTCATTATCTTCTGTGTGACTGGAGACACTAAAAACAGTGTGTGTGTGTGTGTGTGTGTGTGTGTGTGTGTGTGTGTGTGTGGGGGGGGGGGGGTTAGGAGGTTAGGAAGTATTTAGTCAGCCCCCAATTATGCAAGTTCTGCCACCTAATAAGATGAGAGAGGCCTGTAATTGACATCATAGGTAGACCACAACTACGAGAGTCAAAATGAGAAAACAAATCCAGAAAATCACCTTGTCTGATTTGGAAGATTTACTTTGCAAATTATGGTGGAAAATAAGTATTTGGTCATTAACAAAAGTTCATCTCAATTCATCTCCATATTTTGTTATGTATCCTTTGTTGGCAATGACAGAGGTCACACGTTTTCCGTAAGTCTTCACAAGGTTGGCACACACTGTTGATGGTATGTTGGCCCAATCCTCCATGCAGATCTCCTCTAGAGCAGTGATGTTTTGGGCCTGTCGCTGGGCAACATGGACTTTCAACTCCATCCAAAGGTTTTCTATGGGGTTGAGATCTGGTGACTGGCTAGGCCACTCCAAATCCTTCTTATGGTTCTTACGAAGCCACTCCTCCATTGCTCTGGCGGAGTGCTTGGGATCATTATCATGCTGAAAGACCCATCCACATTTCACCTTCAATGCCCTTGCTGATGGAAGGAGGTTTCCACTCAAAATCTCATACATGGCCCCATTAATTATTTCTTTCATGTACACGGATCGGTCGTCCTGGTCCCTTTGCAGAGAAACAGCCCCAAAGCATGATGTTGCCACCCCCATGCTTCACAGTAGGTATGGTGTTCTTTGGATGCAACTCAGCATTCTGTCTCCTCCAAACACGACGAGTTTTGTTTCTACCAAACAGTTCTACTTTGGTTTCATCAGACCATATGACATTCTCCCAATACTCTTCTGGATAATCCAAATGCTCTCTAGCAAACTTCAGAGGGGCCCGGACATGTACTGGCTTATGCAGGGGGACACGTCTGGCACTGCAGGATCTGAGTCCCTGGCGGTGTAGTGTGTTACTGATGGTAGCCTTTGTTACGGTGGTCCCAGCTCTATGCAGATCACGTTGTGCACACCTTTGTTTTGCCGCCATAGATAATAATGCATTTTGCATGTACCTGCACAGGAGCAGCTGTCACACCTCAGACTGCAGGAGCTGCGCTTCACTGCAAACAAGATCCTGGCTCTGTTCCCCAGGAATGTAAGAATCTTGGTTTTTGGCAAATTGCAGTTCACATTGAGAGTAGCATCCATCATCACACACAGCGCCAATAGTACAAGTGTACACCACTACTGAGTATGGAGGCCACATCAAAAGGCAGTCACTGCTGGAGAAGCCATCCGAGTGCCCAGGCCACAACACAAACCACCTTCTACCCTCACCGTGACTACACCTGGCTGAGGGTGTGAGACCAAGGAGCTGGGGCGCGTTCTGTAACCCTGTAATGTGCATGAAAGTATCAATATACCGCTGCTTCTCCATCCTCAGTATAAGCCACAGAGGAGCCCAACAAGAGAACTGCTGAGAAACAGAAGCATCGGGGTCTGCAGACACAATCTTATCTCAGTGTATCTATTCTATATAGCGGTGATGTCACTCGTGCTGTATTTATATGGGGGTGATCTGGATCTATAGTAGCGGTGATGTCGCTCGTGCTGTATTTATATGGGGGTGATCTGGATCTATAGTAGCGGTGATGTCGCTCGTGCTGTATTTTTATGTAGGTGATCTGGATCTATAGTAGCGGTGATGTCGCTCGTGCTGTATTTATATGGGGGTGATCTGGATCTATAGTAGCGGTGATGTCGCTCATGCTGTATTTATATGGGGGTGATCTGGATCTATAGTAGCGGTGATGTCGCTCGTGCTGTATTTATATGGGGGTGATCTGGATCTATAGTAGCGGTGATGTCGCTCACGCTGTATTTATATGGGGGTGATCTGGATCTATAGTAGCGGTGATGTCGCTCACGCTGTATTTATATGGGGTGATCTGGATCTATAGTAGCGGTGATGTCGCTCGTGCTGTATTTATATGGGGGTGATCTGGATCTATAGTAGCGGTGATGTCGCTCACGCTGTATTTATATGGGGGTGATCTGGATCTATAGTAGCGGTGATGTCGCTCACGATGTATTTATATGGGGGTGATCTGGATCTATAGTAGCAGTGATGTCACTTACGCTGTATTTATATGGGGGTGATCTGGATCTATAGTAGCAGTGATGTCACTCACTCTGTATTTATATGGGGGTGATCTGGATCTATAATAGCGTTGATGTCGCTCACGCTGTATTTATATGGGGGTGATCTGGATCTATAGTAGCGGCGATGTTGCTCGTTTTTATCTCATATAGGGGTCAGCTGAGCAATGATTTTGCTCTTGTTGTATCTTGCATATATCCGGCAGTTACGAGGTTTGCTTGGTACATTATATCCCGGAGGCCCAGACTCCATTAGCCTGAACGCCAGATCTAAGCCTTGGGGTCTCTGGAGATCGTCTTGTATAGTAAGTATCTTCTCAGACGGGATCGATACCTTCCTATAGCTTCATCTTATTACAGTGATGGTCACATCCACTAATGGGGTGACATTTTCTGCTCATGTCCATGTCCATCTGTTCATGTCATGGACAGTGAAGGGTCTCCACATCCCGGAGATCCTGCGTGACTCCCTGTACACCCCCTAATTTACTTGATGTTGGCTCCTGCTGCTCTGTTAACACTGGAGGTTGCGTTCTTCCTTGCTAAGATCCTCCTTTTAAAGGGGTATAATTGTAAGATATATAAGTCAGTGATGCACACTTTAATATTTCTCATTTGCAGATATCTTAGCGCCTGTAGGGTGCTGCTGCTGCATCTTTTTATGCATTGTTGATGTCACATTTATTTCTCTTGGCGGGGGGCACGGACTGACTTTGTCCTTTGCACATTGCAGTATAACCAGTAGTGCACCTTGGCGGAGCTGACAATGTAATATGGCTTCCTGGGATGTGATGGTCTCCATCATGGCCATGTACACGGGGTAGATTGGGTTTGTTCATGTTCCTTCTGCTGCTGTCCCAGGAGCGCAGCCTTCACAAAGGGCAATAAATGCGGTGTCTGACATGAGGGTGGGGGGTAATTAGGCCAGCAGGGTATTTAATGAAGCCTGTGATCAGCTGCTGGAGGGGCACGTGCTGGCTGGCTGGTCTAATTGTCTGGGCAGAGCGGAGCCTTTTCTCTGGGCCTTGTGGGGTGTCTGTGATCTGTGTCTGGGTGGGATACACTGTACGCCTGTCATAGGAGGGCCACTGACCCCACCGCCCCGGGACATAGAGCAGAATAGGCTCTTTGCTGGCTTAGTCTGTGTGTGTGCCATTGTTGGTTGTGATGAACAGGGAAATCTTTCATCCTTGTAGTTGTGTGTCACTAGCTCCGCACGGTATAGTCCTCTGCACCATTCATTGTGTGTGATGGAGAATAACACCCTGTACACTGACTAGAGAGTTTGTCTAGAAATTCTGACTATTTAGGGAAGATCGTCGATCCACAAGAAAATACAAAAGGACGTTCACACGTAGATAACGCAGAATTGTGCACACGGACCCCGAGAAAAATCCACTGAGTTCAGGATCTTATAGAAAAAAAGAGATGTACAGAGGGGAAATAAGAATTAGATCCACTGACGATTTTGTAAGTTTTCCCTCCTGGAGAGATCTGTAATGTTATGGTAGGTGCACTTCACCTGTCAGAGACAAGATGGAAATGATAATCACATTGTAGGATTGTTATTAAGTTAACCCTTTCACTTCCAAGCCTGTTTTCACCTTCCTTACCAGGCCAATTTTTTCAATTCTGACCACTTGTCACTTTGAGGTAATGACTCTGGAACTTCAACATATCCTACTGATTCTGAGAATGATTTCTCGTGACATGTTGTACTTTATGATAGTGGTATCATTTCTTCGATATGACCTGCGCTTATTTGTGGAGAAAAAAAAACGGAAATTTGGCAAAATTTTGGCAATTTAAAACTTTTACTCCCTTAAAGCAGAGTTACGTCACACAAAACAGTCAATAAGTAGCATTTCCCACATGTCTACTTTACATCAGCACAATTTTGGAAACAACATTTTTTTTTGTTAGGAAGTTATAAGGGTTAAAATTTGACCAGCAATTTCTCATTTTTGCAACAAAATGTACAAAAATATATATATATTTTTTTTTAGGGACCACCTCACATTTTAAGTGACTTTGAGGGGTCTATATGACAGAAAATACCCAAAAGTGACACCATTCTAAAAACTTCACCCCTCAGGGTGCTCAAAAACAATTTAAGACGTGTATTAACCCTTCAGGTGCTTCACAGGATATTAACTTTGTGTGACTAAAATTTTACTTCAGACCCCAATTTTTTTTATTTTTGCAAGGGTAACAGGAATTAAAGGACCCCAGAATTTGTTGATCAATTTCTCCTGAGCAAAAATAAAAAGAATCGCATTTTCCCCTCAAAATTTTTTACACCCAAATTTAGCATTTTTACAAAGGTAACAGGAGAAATTGCAGCATACAATTTGTTGTGCAATTTCTCCTAAGCATGACAATACCCAATATGTGGAGGAAAACTACTGTTTAGGCGCACGGCAGGGCTTGGAAGGGAAGGAGCGCCATTTGACTTTTTGAATGCAAAATTTGATGGAATAATTACATGCCATGTAGCGTTTGGAGAGCCTCTGACATGCCTAAACAGTGGAAACCCCCCACAAGTGACAATTTTGGGAACTAGACCCCTCAGGGAACTTATCTAGATGTGTGGTGAGCACCTTGAACCCCCAGATGATTTACAGAAGTTTATAAAGTTGAGCCTTGAAAATAAAAAATAAAAAAATCACATTTCCCCAACAAAAAAGTTTTTTAGCCCCAAATTTTGCATTTTCGCAAGGGTAACCATAGAAATTGCACCATGCAATTCATAGTGCATTTTCCTCTGATTACGCAGATATACCTTATGTTTGGGTAAAATACTGTTTAGACGCACGGCAGGGCTCAGAAAAGAAGGAGTGATGTTTTGAAACGCAGACTTTAATGGAATGGTCTGCTGATGTCATGTCTCATTTCGAGAGCCGCTGATGCGCCTAAACAGTGGAAAACCCCCCACAAGTGAAGCCATTTTGAAAACTAGACCCCTCGGGGAACTTATCTAGATGTGTGTGAGCACCATGAACCCCCAGATGCTTCACAGAAGTTTATAACGTAGATCAGTGAAAATTTAAAAAGTAATATTTTTTTCCCAGAAAAATTTTATTTTAGCCCCAATTTTTTTTATTTTCACTAGGATAACAGGAGACAATGGACCCCAAAATGTGTTGTGCAATTTCTCCTGAGTACGCCGATACCCCATATCTGGTCAAAAACTACTTTTAAAGTGCAGTGCAAAGCTCAGAAGGGAAGAAGCTCCATATTGGAGTTCACATGTTGTTGGACTGGTTTGAGGTGCCATGTCACTTTGGCCGAGCCCAAGGTGTCAGAACAACTGAACCCCCCAAAAGAGACGCCATTTTACAAACTACACCTCTCAACTAATTCATAAGGGTTCAGTGATCTTATTGACACCACAAGTGGGTCACAGAATTGTACGCCATTGAGCAATGAAGAAGAAAATTATATTTTTACCACCAAAATTTTGTTTTAGCTCCAGATTTCACATTTTCACATGGGAAAATGGGTAAAAATGACACCAAAATTTGTCCCACAATTTCTGCTGAATGTAGAAATACCCCAAATGTGGAAAATAGCGCTCTGTCCCTCCCGAGTCTTGTGGTATGGCTAAGCAATACTGTTATACAGGAGGCATCCTGGAGGGCAGAGTTTTTTATAATAGTTTGCGGACTCCATATACAGAGCCCCTAAGTGCTAGAAGAGCAGAATCTTCCCTCCAGTGACCCCATTTTGTCAATTATACCCGTTTGGGAATTTATCTTAGGCAGTTAAGTGGTTCATGCAGCTTTACATGAACACCCGAGCCTTACACTATGGCTGGTCCAAATAACTAAAGCAATTGTTACCATCCACCTCTCGTGTCTCCCCTTTTCCTCATAGTTTGTAAGCTTGCGAGCAGCAGGGCCCTCATTCCTCCTGGTATCTGTTTTGAACTGTGATTTCTGTTATGCTGTAATTTCTATTGTCTGTACAAGTCCCCTCTATAAGGTGTAAAGCGCTGCAGAATATGTTGGCGCTATATAAATTATTATTATTATTATTATATTATTATTATTATCTACAGTTTTCCAGAAACAAGCAGCAGTGGATGTTGCTGAGTAAAAATTGCAAACTGCCGTTGTATTGACCCGTACGTTGTAGTGCCCGTACATTGTGCCAAGCTCATGCACCTATAAATTAGGCGGGCTCTCATCCCTACAGAAATGCCAAACGTGGTCGCTAAATGTGGATTATTGCGCTGGCAGTGAGTATTCATTTCTCTTATAGCGCGCACAGTTACAGCTGGAGCCGCCGGCTTCCAGCACACATCCTACTTATCTTCCCCGCGTGCCCTCTCTGCATCTTGTTCCGGCGCCAGCAGCTCTTCTGGCCGAGCAATCACGAGTCCCCCGCTCATAAAGGTAATGAATATTCACCCCTCTCCACTCCCATAGGCGTGGAGTGAATATTCATTACTTTAATGAGCAGGGACACGTGATTGCTCGGCCAGAAGAGCTGCTGGCGCCGGAACGAGATGCAGCGAGGGCACGCAGGAAAGGTAAGTAGGATGTGTTTGTTTTTTTTTTTTATAGGAACCATGCATACAAGGATAGGTGATAAGAAGCCATGGATACAAGGACGGGGATAAGGAGCCATGCATACATGGCGGGGGAGCCATGCATACAAGGATGGATACCGGGTTATACTCGAGTCAATAAGTTTTCCCAGTTTTTCGTGGCAAAATTAGATGCCTCGGGTTGACTTATACGCTCGAGTATATACGGTAAGTTCTGTTTTTCTATTGTGTCAAATACTTATTTCATGCAATAAAATGCAAAATAATTATGTAAAAATCCTATAATGTGGTTTTCTGGATATTTTTTTTTTTTAAGATTCTGTCTCTCACAGGTGAAGTGTACCTACGATAACATTACAGACCTCTTCATTCTTTGTGGGAGGGAAAACTTGCAAAATCGGCAGCATATTAAATACTTGTTTTCCCCACTGTTCAAATCTGCATTATTCTAATTGTGAAGTAACTGTGGCTCAAGTGTCTGATATACATAGGTGCGCTCTGCTGACTGGGGATCTAAGGGGTAACATGTCTCCTTGTGGATAGTGTCCAGTAGGTGTAGGGAGACCACTCATTGCTCCCCTAGAAATTTAAATATGCAAAAAGCCGCTTCAGAGAGGAAGAACACAGGAGCTCTTGCACACACTGTCACGCTCCGTTGTCACTCTTGCACACACTGTCACGCTCCGTTGTCACTCTTGCACACACTGTCACGCTCCGTTGTCACTCTTGCACACACTGTCACTCTCAGTTGGCACTCTTGCACACACTGTCACTCTTGCACACACTGTCACTCTTGCACACACTGTCACTCTTCGTTGTCACTCTTGCACACACTGTCACGCTCAGTTGTCACTCTTGGACACACTGTCACTCTGTTGTCACTCTTGCACACAATGTCACGCTCTGTTGTCACTCTTGCACACAATGTCACGCTCAGTTGTCACTCTTGCACACACTCACGCTCAGTTGTCACTCTTGCACACACTGTCACTCTTCGTTGTCACTCTTGCACACACTGTCACGCTCAGTTGTCACTCTTGCACACACTGTCACTCTGTTGTCACTCTTGCACACAATGTCACGCTCTGTTGTCACTCTTGCACACAATGTCACGCTCAGTTGTCACTCTTGCACACACTCACGCTCAGTTGTCACTCTTGCACACACTCACGCTCAGTTGTCACTCTTGCACACACGGTCACTCAGTTGTCACTCTTGCACACACTGTCACGCTCAGTTGTCACTCTTGCACAGTCACGCTCAGTTGTCACGCTTGCACACGCTGTCATGCTTAGTTGTCACTCTTGCACACAGTCACGCTCAGTTGTCACTCTTGCACAAACTGTCACTCTCAGTTGTCACTCTTGCACACACTGTCACTCTCAGTTGTCACTCTTGCACACAGTCACGCTCAGTTGCTGCTTGGCCTTACATTGCTGTGTGTGGGTGAGCTGGGACCATTTTACCTTAAACTTTGCTGCCTCCTCCAGTCACTGCTCCTCACCACAATGAAAATAGGCTAGGTTCACATCGCGCTAGTGCCATCCGTTTAACGGATTTGTTAAACAGATGCGCTAACGCTGAAGCACAAAATCTCTTTTTACTACAATTGCGCTAACACATGGTACCATTGCGTTGGCATGTGTTAGCAATAGAGGTCTAAGCACAGCAAACGCGTCCGTTCCCTGTGTGTTAGACCTAACGTACCCGAAAACGTGGTAGACCGCGTTCGAGGGTGCATCACAAAGTAACGCATCATCGCTAATGCATACCGATTTTGACATGTGTTACGATGCGTTACGATAATGGAAGTCTATGGGCGCGTTAGTGGATCCGTTACATAGCATTAGTGCTGTAGTAACGGATCCGTTAAACAGATCGCCCAAACGCAATGTGAACCTATCCTAAGGGACAGATCTTTCTGGTGGTGGTTTAATAAGATTAGCTGGAGGGCAGCATTCCCTGCTGCCACACAGAAGAGCCCAGCCCTGAATGCTATTAATCACCCGCCCTGCAGGGGGTTGTATCTGAGGAATCTTGTTTAACCCCCTGGCTGCTGATTGCTGCATGCAAAAGCATCCCTCCTCCATATGTTTAAATAGCCCACAGCAAAGAAACAGAGGATGGGGAGGGAGAAGGGGTCACTGATTACCTTGTAAGGGGGCTGCTCTCAGTAATGTACCAAGCATGTATATGAGAGGGGTCATGAACCTGCAGTGGGGGAGGCATTACTGCCGCCACCGAACCCAGAGATGCTGAGCTCTACGATATTGACAGCTGCAAATTGCGTCAGATTTCTGAATATGTCTACATAAGGCCCTGTTCACATCACGCATTTACCATGCTCTATTTTGTAGATCAGCATACATGTATTTTTAAAGTATTTTGGCCTATATTTGCCTGACAGAGGCCAAACGTGCTGTTGATGAATAGAGCTCTGTGACTGTAGAAGGAGTTTGTCTCTTCACTGATAACTTGTAGCAAAGGCCTTCTACTGCCATGTGCAGCGCACAGAACGACCCCCAGCTGTGTGGGCAGGACAGAACGACCCCCAGCTGTGTGGGCAGGACAGAACGACCCCCAGCTATGTGGGCAGGACAGAATGACCCCCAGCTGT
This sequence comes from Ranitomeya variabilis, assembly GCF_051348905.1. Lineage (NCBI taxonomy): Eukaryota > Metazoa > Chordata > Amphibia > Anura > Dendrobatidae > Ranitomeya > Ranitomeya variabilis. Next base: position 249,200,698 of record NC_135235.1, read on the forward strand.
GTGGGCAGGACTTGTTCTCCGCCTCTAACAATAATGTGACATTTGTAGCATCTTTTTAGATGAATGTGATTGACATAATGATAAAATATCTCCTGGAGAACTTGCCTGGCATGACATTTACTATATAGAGCCCAGTTACTGCAGCACACCCAGGAACATCCGCTTATGTCGTACATGATGGGATATGGCTCCTTCTGTAGAGGCCACTATGTGCAGACATTAGGTGAAATCCTTCGGGAGATATCTACCTCTGTAGGGATCACTGTGGACATGTGCATTCTAGAATATGTCTCCCTCTGTAGGGATTAATATTTATTATTCTTAGTTATATAGCACCATCATATTCCACCACACTTTCCAGACATGATCATCGCTGTCCCCATTGGGGCTCACAGTTTACATCCCCTATCACTGTATTTGGAATGTGGGAGGAAACCGGAAAACACAGAGGAAACCCCCTCAACATCAGGAGAACATACAGATTCCTTGCAGATGTTGTCATTGATGGGATTTGACCTCCGCGCTGAAAAACAACAGTGCTAATCACTGAACCTCCGTGCAGTGCTAACCACTGAGCCACCATGCTGCGTTCAATGTCACCTCTTCTAATCCCTACAAAGGACTGCTTCTCCCAGGGTGTAAACCTCCCCTAATGCTCCCATAGCTTTCCCTACAGTTGGAGACCTACCCTACAATGTCCGACTCCAGCTCAGGTCTCCACATTGGGATCGGTCTACCTCTGTAGGGATCACTGTGTAGAAGTGATGGAGTTCTACACTCCGTGATCCCTATTGATCTAGACATATCACAATGTGCAGACATGAGCTAGAGTTGGACATTGTAGGATAGGTCTCCACATGCAGGGAAAGCTATGGGAGTTCTACAATCTGGGGTACAATAGTTTCTGGATAAACATGGTGGCATTTTCCAGTTTGAGACTTCTCGTTATTTTCATTACAGCACATGTATAGGGGTAGGGGAGCCCTGTGTGACGCCAATGTCACAGGGTCCTGCACTTGTATGGGCGTCCCCCCGGGGTGATCTAGAGTCATTATAATAGGAAGTGCTTTATTTATGGACATTCAGGGATCCGTCTTCCTCGGTCGGAATCACTATGTGGAGACATTAGGTGGACTTGTACATTCTGAGATGCGTCAGTGTTTTGCAGTTTGCCGGGGAGCTCACATGAAATACCCTGGTAGACGTTTTTTGAGCTGATCCTGCAACATTTCCTTCACACCCAGTTTGTTATTTTTGTGCTGATTTACACAAAAGAATGCAAAGATCTGAATCCTAAAAAAGGACAGAGTTGAAGGAGGATGATGGAGAGCTGAGAGTGAGGGGAAGGCCCTGCTCAGGTGGAGGGACTGTGTGATGATCCTTGTGTGTCAGACCTACGCACTCCTGCCCCAGTAATGGCAGATACTTCTCGGGTTTTAACCTTCAGTTGGTTGCGCCAAAATACTTTCCATTATTAGTCGCCATCACCTCCCTGTGGCACATGTAGTGGACGCCGCATCTCACGATGGAGGGGCGCCCGGGCTACTGAACCTGATGGCGACTTACCTTCCATACCTGCAGAAAATTGACAAAAAAAAACTCGCTTGTGCTCCGATGGACGCCATTATTATCTATGAGAAAGGTTCAGATGTGTCCCGCAGCTGCTAATTCCCACCTTGTACCTTATTGGAATTGCTGGGACAAGAATGCATTTTTACTGGGGAGTTTTGGAACTTTTTTGATGTTCTACAGATGTGTGATGGGTACAGGCTGCAGGTCAGGAGTTTTACCTACCCCATTCACACCCGAGATGTGGCCACTTATCATAGCTGTATGAATGGATACATGTGAATGAAGTGCTCCTGGACACCTGCTATTGCGGAAATCCTTAGCTTTCCCCATTTCTATCAGTGGCCTCCATGATCCTTACTTTCTATTTTAGACAGTGAAGATGGTCTGAGTGCTGCCCTTACTTCCCTCATACTCAGCATCTGGCTAAAAGACTTGGCACTGAATGAAAAGTTTCCTCTTGTGCCTTTCCAATTGCCAAACTTCACAGAACATTTTTCCCCATCTGCTTATTTAGTGGATTTTTTTAGAAGGAAAACAGTGACTCGTGCTCCGTGCTGCCTCGCTCAGCACTTACTGCTCACTTGAAAGGATGAGGAGAGCTGCGGACCTGCCCCAGGCTGGGGTAAAAACTTCATATGAATGTCTCTCAGTTCTCAGCTCAATGACAAAGACCAGCACTATCAGTACAAACAGTTAAAAAGGGTTGTCTCAGCTGATAAACCCCTTAATATGACAATTTTCTACATGTCTGCAGTCCCCACTAGTGGGAGCTCTGGAGGTTACTGCACGATACTTACTCATTGGAACCAGTATATACTCAATTCTCTCTAATAGCAGCTGCAGGCGGAATATAATGTACCTGGAGAGACTTTCCCCTAGTGGTGGATACAGGTAGAATCTTATTGTGCATCTCTGTCTGCAGCCACCACATGGAGGCGCTCGCTACAAAGAGCTACCGTATATGATAAGTCTGTCTGCAGCCACCACTAGGGGGAGCTCCCTGTATACAGAGATGCATGATAAGATCCTGTCTGCAGCCACCACTAGGGGGAGCTCCCTGTATACAGAGATACATGATAAGATCCTGTCTGCAGCCACCACTAGGGGGAGCTCCCTGTATACAGAGATAAATGATAAGATCCCGCCTGCAGCCACCACTAGGGGGAGCTCCCTGTATACAGAGATACATGATAAGATCCTGTCTGCAGCCACCACTAAGGGGAGCTCCCGGTATACAGAGATACATGATAAGATCCTGTCTGCAGCCACCACTAGGGGGAGCTCCCAGTATACAGAGATACATGATATGATCCTGTCTGCAGTCACCACTAGGGGGAGCTCCCTGTATACAGAGATGCATGCTAAGATCCTGTCTGCAGCCACCACTAGGGGGAGCTCCCTGTATACAGAGATACATGATAAGATCCCGCCTGCAGCCTCCACTAGGGGGAGCTCCCTGTGTACAGAGATACATGATAACATCCTGTCTGCAGCCACCACTAGGGGGAGCTCCCGGTATACAGAGATACATGATAAGATCCTGTCTGCAGCCACCACTAGGGGGAGCTCCTTGTATACAGAGATACATGATATGATCCTGTCTGCAGCCACCACTAGGGGGAGCTCCCTGTATACAGAGATACATAATAAGATCCCGCCTGCAGCCACCACTAGGAGGAGCTCCCCGTATACCACTAGGAGGAGCTCCCCGTATACAGACATACATGATAAGATCCTGTCTGCAGTCACCACTAGAGGGAGCTCCCTGTATACAGAGATGCATGATAAGATCCCGTCTGCAGCCACTACTAGGGGGAGCTCCCTGTATACAGAGATACATGATAAGATCCTGTCTGCAGTCACCACTAGGGGGAGCTCCCTGTATAAAGAGATGTATGACAAGATCCTGTCTGCAGTCACCACGGGGAGCTCCCTGTATACAGAGATACATGATAAGATCCTGTCTGCAGTCACCACTAGGGGGAGCTCCCTGTATACAGAGATGTATAACAAGATCCTGTCTGCAGTCACCGCTAGGGGGAGCTCACTGTTTACAGAGATACATGATAAGATCCTGTCTGCCGCCACCACTAGGGGGAGCTCCCTGTATACAGATACATGTTAAGATCCTGTCTGCAACCACCACTAGGGGGAGCTCCCTGTATACAGAGACACATGATAAGATCCTGTCTGCAGCCACCACTAGGGGGAGCTCCCTGTATACAGAGATACATGATAAGATCCTGTCTGCAGCCACCACTAGAGGGAGCTCCTTGTATACAGAGATAAATGATAAGATCCTGTCTGCAGTCACCACTAGGGGGAGCTCCCTGTATACGGAGATGCATGATAAGATCCTGTCTGCAGTCACCACTAGGGGGAGCTCCCTGTATATGGAGATGCATGATAAGATCCTGTCTGCAGTCACCACTAGGGGAGCTCCCTGTATACAGAGATACATAAGATGCTGTCTGCAGTCACCACTAGGGGGAGCTTCCTGTATACAGAGATACATGATAAGATCCTGTCTGCAGCTACGACTAGGGGGAGCTCCCTGCATACAGAGATGCATGATAAGATCCTGTCTGCAGCCTCCACTAGGGGGAGCTCCCTGTATACAGAGATACGTGATAAGATCCTGCCTGCAGCCACCACTAGGGGGAGCTCCCTGTATACAGAGATGCATGATAAGATCCTGTCTGCAGTCACCACTAGGGGGAGCTCCCTGTATACAGAGATACATGATAAGATCCTGTCTGCAGCCACCACTATGGGGAGCTCCCCATATACAGAGATACATGATAAGATCCTGTCTGCAGCCCCCACTAGGGGGAGCTCCCTGTATACAGAGATACATGATAAGATCCTGTCTGCAGCCACCACTATGGGGAGCTCCCTGTATACAGAGATGCATTATATGATTCTGCCTGTAGTGTTGTGAATTGGGTTTCTGGGCTCCCCCGGTGGTCACTGGTGGTACTGAACTTGTGTGCTTCATCTCCTCTGTTCACCTGTTTCCATCAGGATGTGGGAGTTTTCTATTTAACCTTGCTCCTCAGTCATTTCTATGCCGGCCAACAATGTTACCAGAAGCCTTTCTGTTGCATGTTCCTGCTCCTAGACTACTATCAGCTAAGTTGGACTTGTAGTCCTAAGTTTGTTTTGCATTTTTGTTCCAGTTCTCTGTGTTTGAATATTTCTGAGGCTGGAAGCTCTTGTGAGCTGAAATTGCCACTCTAGTGTCATGAGTTGATATTAGAGTCTTAAAGTAATTTCAGGATGGTGTTTTGAAAAGGGTTTTCAGCTGACTGTGAAGTTCCCTTTTCTGTCTTCCTACTATCTAGTAAGCGGACCTCAATTTGCTAAACCTATCTTCATACTTCGTATGTCAATTTCCTCTAAAATCACCGACAATATATGTGGGGGCTACTGTCTGCCTTTTGGGGAAAATTTCTCTAGAGGTAAGCCAGGTCTGTATTTTCCTCTGCTAGGGTCAGGCAGTCCTCCAGCTGGCGCTGGGCGTCTAGGGATAAAACGTAGGCACGCTACCCGGCCACTGTTAGTTGTGCGGTAGGTTTAGCTCACAGTCAGCTCGAGTTCCCATCTTCCAAGAGCTAGTCCTTTTGTATGCTTTACTACGGTCTCTTGCCATTGAGAACCATGACAGTTTGGCCGGCCAAGGGTTAAAATAATTGGCAGAAGAAAGGAGAGAAAAGAAGTCTGCAGAGAATTTTTTTTTTTTTTTTTTCTGAGTTTGCTCATTAGTTTATTTCTTGCATCTCTGCTTACTGCAGCCTTCGTCTCTCTCTCCTTCTAATCCTTGAATGGTTCTGATTTCACCTGATAAAAATGGATCAGCAGAGTTTAGCTACAGGTTTGAATAATCTCGCTATGAAGGTTCAAAGTTTACAGGATTTTGTAATTCATGCTCCTATATCTGAACCTAGAATTCCTTTACCTGAATTTTTCTCCGGGGATAGATCTCGCTTCCAGAATTTCAAACATAATTGTAAATTATTTTTGTCTCTGAGATCTCGCTCCGCTGGAGATCCTGCACAGCAGGTCAGGATTGTAATTTCCTTGCTCCGGGGCGACCCTCAGGATTGGGCATTTGCTTTGGCACCAGGGGATCCTGCGTTGCTCAATGTGGATGCGTTTTTTCTGGCTTTGGGGTTGCTTTATGAGGAACCTAACTTAGAGATTCAGGCTGAAAAAGCCTTGATGGCCCTGTCTCAGGGGCAAGATGAGGCTGAAATATACTGCCAAAAATTTCGTAAGTGGTCTGTGCTTACTCAGTGGAATGAGTGCGCCCTGGCGGCGAATTTCAGAGAGGGTCTCTCTGATGCCATTAAAGATGTTATGGTGGGGTTCCCTGTGCCTACAGGTTTGAATGAGTCCATGACAATGGCCATTCAGATTGATCGGCGTTTGCGGGAGCGCAAACCTGTGCACCATTTGGCGGTGTCTACTGAGAAGGCGCCAGAGATTATGCAATGTGATAGAATTCTGTCCAGAAGCGAACGACAGAATTTTAGGCGAAAAAATGGGTTATGCTTCTATTGTGGTGATTCAACTCATGTTATATCAGCATGCTCTAAACGTACTAAGAAGGTTGATAAGTCTGTTTCAATTGGCACTTTACAGTCTAAGTTTATTCTGTCTGTGACCCTGATTTGCTCTTTATCGTCTATTACCGCGGACGCCTATGTCGACTCTGGCGCCGCTTTGAGTCTTATGGATTGGTCCTTTGCCAAACGCTGTGGGTTTAATTTAGAGCCTCTGGAAGTTCCTATACCTCTGAAGGGTATTGACTCCACGCCATTGGCTAGTAATAAACCACAATACTGGACACAAGTAACTATGCGTATTAATCCGGATCACCAGGAGATTATTCGCTTCCTTGTGTTGTACAATCTACATGATGTGTTGGTGCTTGGATTGCCATGGCTGCAATCTCATAACCCAGTCCTATACTGGAAAGCAATGTCTGTGTTAAGCTGGGGATGTCAGGGGACTCATGGGGACGTACCTTTGGTTTCCATTTCGTCATCTATTCCCTCTGAGATTCCGGAATTTTTATCTGATTATCGTGACGTTTTTGAGGAGCCTAAACTTGGTTCACTACCTCCGCACAGAGATTGCGATTGTACTATAGATCTGATTCCGGGCAGTAAGTTTCCAAAGGGTCGTTTATTTAATCTATCTGTGCCTGAACATGCTGCTATGCGGGAATATATTAAGGAGTCCTTGGAAAAGGGACATATTCGTCCTTCGTCATCTCCCTTAGGAGCCGGTTTTTTCTTTGTATCTAAAAAAGATGGCTCTTTGAGGCCGTGTATTGATTATCGGCTTTTGAATAAAATCACGGTTAAATATCAGTATCCTTTGCCACTGCTTACTGATTTGTTTGCTCGAATAAGGGGGGCCAAGTGGTTCTCTAAGATTGATCTTCGTGGGGCGTATAATTTAGTGCGAATTAAGCAGGGGGATGAGTGGAAAACCGCATTTAATACGCCTGAGGGCCATTTTGAGTATTTAGTAATGCCTTTTGGTCTTTCAAATGCCCCTTCAGTCTTTCAGTCTTTTATGCATGACATTTTCCGTGAATATTTGGATAAATTTATGATTGTGTATCTGGATGATATTTTGATTTTTTCGGATGACTGGGACTCTCATGTCCAACAGGTCAGGAGGGTTTTTCAGGTTTTGCGCTCTAATTCCTTGTGTGTAAAGGGTTCTAAGTGTGTTTTTGGGGTTCAAAAGATTTCGTTTTTGGGGTACATTTTTTCCCCCTCTTCCATTGAGATGGACCCTGTCAAGGTTCAGGCTATTTGTGATTGGACGCAACCCTCTTCTCTTAAGAGCCTTCAGAAGTTTTTGGGCTTTGCTAATTTTTATCGTCGATTTATAACTGGTTTTTGTGATGTTGCTAAGCCGATGACTGATTTGACTAAGAAGGGTGCTGATGTTGCTGATTGGTCCCCTGCTGCTGTGGAGGCCTTTCGGGAGCTTAAGCGCCGCTTTTCTTCCGCCCCTGTATTGCGTCAGCCTGATGTTACTCTTCCTTTTCAGGTTGAGGTCGACGCTTCAGAAATTGGAGCTGGGGCGGTTTTGTCGCAGAAAAGTTCCGACTGCTCCGTGATGAGACCTTGCGCGTTCTTTTCTCGTAAATTTTCACCCGCTGAGCGAAATTATGATATTGGTAATCGGGAGCTCTTGGCTATGAAGTGGGCTTTTGAGGAGTGGCGTCATTGGCTTGAGGGGGCTAGACATCAGGTGGTGGTATTGACCGACCACAAGAATTTGATTTATCTTGAGTCTGCCAGGCGCCTGAATCCTAGACAGGCGCGCTGGTCGTTATTTTTCTCTCGGTTTAATTTTGTGGTTTCTTACCTACCGGGTTCTAAAAATGTGAAGGCGGATGCCCTTTCTAGGAGTTTTGAGCCTGATTCCCCTGGTAATTCTGAACCTACAGGTATCCTTAAGGATGGGGTGATATTATCTGCTGTTTCCCCAGACTTGCGACGGGTCTTGCAGGAGTTTCAGGCGGATAGACCTGATCGTTGCCCGCCTGGTAGACTGTTTGTTCCGGATGATTGGACCAGTAGAGTCATCTCGGAGGTCCATTCTTCTGCGTTAGCTGGTCATCCTGGAATCTTTGGTACCAGGGATTTGGTGGCTAGGTCCTTCTGGTGGCCTTCCCTGTCGCGAGATGTGCGAGGTTTTGTGCAGTCTTGTTATGTTTGTGCTCGGGCCAAGCCTTGTTGTTCTCGGGCTAGTGGATTGTTGTTATCTTTGCCTATTCCGAAGAGGCCTTGGACTCACATCTCCATGGATTTTATTTCTGATCTCCCTGTTTCTCAGAAGATGTCTGTCATCTGGGTGGTGTGTGACCGTTTCTCTAAGATGGTCCATTTGGTCCCCTTGCCTAAATTGCCTTCCTCATCCGAGCTGGTTCCTCTGTTTTTTTCAAAATGTGGTTCGCTTGCATGGTATTCCGGAGAATATCATTTCTGACAGGGGAACTCAATTCGTGTCTAGATTTTGGCGAGCATTCTGTGCTAGGATGGGCATTGATTTGTCTTTTTCGTCTGCTTTCCATCCTCAGACTAATGGCCAGACCGAGCGAACTAATCAGACCTTGGAGACTTATTTGAGGTGTTTTGTGTCTGCGGATCAGGATGATTGGGTTGCCTTTTTGCCCTTGGCGGAGTTTGCCCTCAATAATCGGGCTAGTTCTGCCACCTTGGTTTCTCCTTTCTTCTGTAATTCGGGGTTTCATCCTCGTTTCTCTTCCGGTCAGGTGGAGTCTTCGGATTGTCCTGGAGTGGATGCTGTGGTGGAGAGGTTGCATCAGATTTGGGGGCATGTGGTGGACAATTTGAAGTTGTCCCAGGAGAAGACTCAGCAGTTTGCCAACCGCCGTCGTCGTGTTGGTCCTCGTCTTTGTGTTGGGGACTTGGTGTGGTTGTCTTCTCGTTTTGTCCCTATGAAGGTTTCTTCTCCTAAGTTTAAGCCTCGGTTCATCGGCCCGTACAAGATATTGGAGATTCTTAACCCTGTGTCCTTTCGTTTGGACCTCCCTGCATCTTTTTCTATTCATAATGTCTTCCATCGGTCATTGTTGCGCAGGTATGAGGTACCGGTTGTGCCTTCCGTTGAGCCTCCTGCTCCGGTGTTGGTTGAGGGTGAGTTGGAGTACGTTGTCGAGAAGATCTTGGACTCCCGTGTTTCCAGACGGAGACTTCAGTATCTGGTCAAGTGGAAGGGCTACGGTCAGGAGGATAATTCTTGGGTGACAGCCTCTGATGTTCATGCCTCCGATTTGGTCCGTGCCTTTCATAGGGCTCATCCTGATCGCCCTGGTGGTTCTGGTGAGGGTTCGGTGCCCCCTCCTTGAGGGGGGGGTACTGTTGTGAATTGGGTTTCTGGGCTCCCCCGGTGGTCACTGGTGGTACTGAACTTGTGTGCTTCATCTCCTCTGTTCACCTGTTTCCATCAGGATGTGGGAGTTTTCTATTTAACCTTGCTCCTCAGTCATTTCTATGCCGGCCAACAATGTTACCAGAAGCCTTTCTGTTGCATGTTCCTGCTCCTAGACTACTATCAGATAAGTTGGACTTGTAGTCCTAAGTTTGTTTTGCATTTTTGTTCCAGTTCTCTGTGTTTGAATATTTCTGAGGCTGGAAGCTCTTGTGAGCTGAAATTGCCACTCTAGTGTCATGAGTTGATATTAGAGTCTTAAAGTAATTTCAGGATGGTGTTTTGAAAAGGATTTTCAGCTGACTGTGAAGTTCCCTTTTCTGTCTTCCTACTATCTAGTAAGCGGACCTCAATTTGCTAAACCTATCTTCATACTTCGTATGTCAATTTCCTCTAAAATCACCGACAATATATGTGGGGGCTACTGTCTACCTTTTGGGGAAAATTTCTCTAGAGGTAAGCCAGGTCTGTATTTTCCTCTGCTAGGGTCAGGCAGTCCTCCGGCTGGCGCTGGGCGTCTAGGGATAAAACGTAGGCACGCTACCCGGCCACTGTTAGTTGTGCGGTAGGTTTAGCTCACAGTCAGCTCGAGTTCCCATCTTCCAAGAGCTAGTCCTTTTGTATGCTTTACTACGGTCTCTTGCCATTGAGAACCATGACACTGTAGTCAGCAATGTTGGGGATTATGAGCTAATTATTACTGGGGGAGTATATATCCTAACATCACTACAAGGCTTCTATGTATATGGTTGTTACATAACGGGGTGTTGTGCATATGGATGTGATATTATGAGGTGTTATACACAGTTGTTACGTTATGGGCCGCTGTCATACGCAGGTGTTACGTTGCTCTGTTGCACACTCGGTTGCTACGTTGCTCTGTGTGTTGCACACTCTGTTGTTGCGGTGCTCTGTTGCACACTCGGTTGTTGCGGTGCTCTGTTGCACACTCGGTTGCATTGCTCTGTTGCACACTCGGTTGCATTGCTCTGTGTGTTGCACACTGTTGCGGTGCTCTGTTGCACACTCGGTTGTTGCGTTGCTCTGTTGCACACTCTGTTGTTACGTTGCTCTGTTGCACACTCGGTTGTTATGTTGCTCTGTTGCACACTCGGTTGTTGCTGTGTTGCACACTCGGTTGATGCTGTGTTGCACACTCGGTTGTTGTGTTGCTCTGTTGCACACTCGGTTGTTGCGTTTCTCTGTTGCACACTCGGTTGTTGCGTTGCTCTGTGTGTTGCACACTCGGTTGTTGCGTTGCTCTGTTGCACACTCGGTTGTTACGTTACTCTGTTGCACTCGGTTGTTACGTTGCTCTGCTGCACACTCGGTTGTTACGATGCTCTGTGTTGCACACTCGGTTGTTGCGGTGCTCTGTTGCACACTCGGTTGTTGCGTTGCTCTGTTGCACACTCGGTTGTTGCGTTGCTCTGTGTGTTGCACACTCGGTTGTTACGTTGCTGTATGTGTTGCACACTCGATTGTTACGCTGCTGTGTGTTGCACACTCGGTTGTTACGTTGCTGTGTTGCACACTCGGTTGTTGCATTGCTCTGTGTGTTGCACACTCGGTTGTTACGTTGCTGTGTGTTGCACACTCGGTTGTTACGTTGCTCTGTGTTGCACACTCGGTTGTTACGTTGCTGTGTGTTGCACACTCGGTTGTTACGTTGCTCTGTGTGTTGCACACTCGGTTGTTACGTTGCTGTGTGTTGCACACTCGGTTGTTGTGTTGCTCTGTGTTGCACACTCGGTTGTTACGTTGCTCTGTGTGTTGCACACTCGGTTGTTGCGTTGCTCTGTGTTGCACACTCGGTTGTTGCGTTGCTCTGTGTGTTGCACACTCGGTTGTTACGTTGCTCTGTGTGTTGCACACTCGGTTGTTACGTTGCTCTGTGTGTTGCACACTCGGTTGTTGCGTTGCTCTGTGTGTTGCACACTCGGTTGTTACGTTGCTCTGTGTGTTGCACACTCGGTTGTTGCGTTGCTCTGTGTGTTGCACATTCGGTTGTTACGTTGCTCTGTGTGTTGCACACTCGGTTGTTGTGTTGCTCTGTGTGTTGCACACTCGGTTGTTGCGTTGCTCTGTGTGTTGCACATTCGGTTGTTGTGTTGCTCTGTGTGTTGCACACTCGGTTGTTGCGTTGCTCTATGTATTGCACATTCGGTTGTTGTGTTGCTCTGTGTGTTGCACACTCGGTTGTTACGTTGCTCTGTGTGTTGCACACTCGGTTGTTGCGTTGCTCTGTGTGTTGCACACTCGGTTGTTACGTTGCTGTGTGTTGCACACTCGGTTGTTACGTTGCTCTGTGTGTTGCACACTCGGTTGTTACGTTGCTCTGTGTGTTGCACACTCGGTTGTTGCGTTGCTCTGTGTGTTGCACATTCGGTTGTTACGTTGCGCTGTGTGTTGCACACTCGGTTGTTGTGTTGCTCTGTGTGTTGCACACTCGGTTGTTGTGTTGCTCTGTGTGTTGCACACTCGGTTGTTGCGTTGCTCTGTGTGTTGCACATTCGGTTGTTGTGTTGCTCTGTGTGTTGCACACTCGGTTGTTGCGGTGCTCTGTGTGTTGCACACTCGGTTGTTACGTTGCTCTGTGTGTTGCACACTCGGTTGCTGCTGATTTTTTTTGTAGTTTTCTGATGGAAGTTTTGGAGGCGGGGTTTGTTCTCCTTTTGGCCAGTGGCATGCAGGCCCCGCCCCAGTGTCAGGCCCAGCCCCGCCCCTTTCCCCCTCTCTCGCTCTCGGGCAGGACGGAGCTCAGTAGAGCGGATCACAATAGACGCGGCGGATCCCGGAGCCATGAAAGCGGCGCTAGACATCAAGCCCACCCTGACCATCATCAAGACCGAGAAGCCGGAGTATGAGGCGTACTCCTGTGCCGGTGAGTGTGCGCCGGAGGAGGGGAGGGGCCCGAGCAGAGGACCCCAGAGGAGTGCGAGCACCGGGCAGCATTAACCCGTCACTGCCCCGACAGAGCCACCACCGGGCATCATTAACCTAGAACTGCCCCGACCGAGCCACCACCGGTCATCCATAACCCATCACTGCCCCGACAGAGCCACCACCGGGCACCAATAACCCATCACTGCCCCGAGAGTGCCACCACCGGGCACCCATAACCCATCACTGCCCCGAGAGTGCCACCACCGGGCATCTATAACCCATCACTGCTCCGAGAGTGCCACCACCGGGCACCCATAACCCATCACTGCCCCGAGAATTCCACCACCAGGCACCCATAACCCATCACTGCCCCGAGAGTGCCACCACCGGGCACCCATAACCCATCAATGCCCCAAGAGTGCCACCACCGGGCATCCATAACCCATCCCTGCCCCGAGAGTGCCACCACTGGGCACCCATAACCCATCACTGCCCCGAGAGTGCCACCACCGGGCACCCATAACCCATCACTGCCCCGAGAGTGCCACCACCGGGCACCCATAACCCATCACTGCCCCAAGAGTGCCACCACCGGGCACCCATAACCCATCACTGCCCCGAGAGTGCCACCACCGGGCATCCATAACCCATCCCTGCCCCGAGAGTGCCACCACCGGGCACCCATAACCCATCCCTGCCCCGAGAGTGCCACCACCGGGCACCCATAACCCATCACTGCCCCGAGAGTGCCACCACCGGGCACCCATAACCCATCACTGCCCCGAGAGTGCCACCACCGGGCATCCATAACCCATCACTGCCCCGAGAGTGCCACCACCGGGCATCCATAACCCATCACTGCTCCGAGAGTGCCACCATCGGGCACCAATAACCCATCACTGCCCCGAGAATTCCACCACCGGGCACCCATAACCCATCACTGCCCCGAGAGTGCCACCACCTGGCACCCATAACCCATCACTGCCCCGAGAGTGCCACCACCGGGCACCCATAACCCATCACTGCCCCGAGAGTGCCACCACCGGGCACCCATCACTGCCCCGAGAGTGCCACCACCGAGCACCAATAACCCCTCACTGCCCCGAGAGTGCCACCACCGGACACCCATAACCCATCACTGCCCCAAGAGTGCCACCACCGGACACCCATAACCCATCACTGCCCCAAGAGTGCCACCACCGGACACCCATAACTGCCCCAAGAGTGCCACCACCGGACACCCATAACCCATCACTGCCCCGAGAGTGCCACCACCAGGCATCCATAACCCGTCACTGCCCCGAGAGTGCCACCACCGGACACCCATAACCCGTCACTGCCCCGAGAGTGCCACCACCAGGCACCCATAACCCGTCACTGCCCTGAGAGTGCCACCACAAGGCATCCATAACCCGTCACTGCCCCGAAAGTGCCACCACCGGACACCCATAACCCATCACTGCCCCGAGAGTGCCACCACCAGGCACCCATAACCCATCACTGCCCCGAGAGTGCCACCACCAGGCACCCATAACCCATCACTGCCCCGAGAGTGCCACCACCGGGCACCCATAACCCATCACTGCCCCAAGAGTGCCACCACCGGGCATCCATAACCCATCACTGCCCCGAGAGTGCCACCACCAGGCACCCATAACCCGTCACTGCCCTGACATTCTCTTTTGGATGGCTGATGGAGATGAACCTTTTATCTCTTGAGCTCCCCGTTACTCTCTTTTGGGGCGACCTGCTATTTCATGGGTAGCACACCCCTCACCCCAGTGTCGGTCATTGAGGAGTTACAAGTAATTGGATGAAATTAATGTGGTTCATCTGCTGTGACCTGGGGGGACCCGGGGTCCTGATCTCAGGTTGCACTTAAAGAGATTACAGTAATCTGATTAGTTCTGTGATCTGCTGATTGTTACCAGTCCTGGAAACCCTGGACTCATTGCTGGGCGTAGAATACAGCTGCTGTAGCACCTCTTAGATGTTGGACACTGAAGGCTTAGCTATTGTCCTGATGCTTTAGCTTTGCAGTTGTTCATCTTGTAATGAGGGCGCTGTACTGATATATAAAAATGTAATTAATCTGGCACTGACCATCTTATGACGTTTCGGGACACCTCCCTACAGTCCATTTACCTCTAGCATTGGTCACATATGTCTGAAGAAGGTCTGTGTGAAAGACCGAAACGTCACTAGATTCTGGGACCTTAATAAACTTCTACACGTGCAACAAACTGAGCGCCAGATGAATGTGATCTCTATATATTAGGAGCGGTCTCCTTCTCTGTGGAGTGACGCGTATCTCACCCTTATATTGTATTGATACATATATATAGAGAGAGGTAATGTGTATATTTATATGTATATTCTCATCTTATCTGTGCGTGTTGTGGCCCGAACTGTCGCCTCGTCCTGCTGTCTCTGGATGATGGGAGTACAGCTGGTATCTGCAGCCTTTTCTATAGGGGTCGGTAGATTACGGGGTCGCATTATTTGTATTTTCGGTCCTGGTCGTTTCTCTGATTTTCACTGTTGTTACTTTGTGTCAGCTTCTCGACATTATTTGTTTTTCATCTTTTTTTCAGATGGGGGGGGCTGGGGAGGTGTACACAGCACAGGGTCAGGGCCTTGCAGGCTGCCCCCCTGGGCCAGATAAGAGGCTGATGACAGGGCTCAGGGCTTCTCTTTGTCCTCATTACAAGTCTAGATAAGGACCCCTCCCCCATATTGTAGGCCCTGGACATCTCTGCCCATCTGATGAGGGTTGTGGTGTTCATTACTTCTCACTGCACATTGACCAGATGATGGCGGCTTATTCTTATTTCTTGTATGGTCATGAGGAAGGAAATGCAAACTCACCTTTCGCTGCCAATGTGAGGCGTGAGCTGGGGCCAGATGGGACTATTCCCTGATGCAGCAATAAGGATCATGTAGAGATTCTCCCATCTTGCAGCAGTAGTGGGGGTGATGAAGGGATTGATATTTTCGGGGTCTTAGAAGTCCTCGTTTATTCTGGCTTCTGATAATGTAATTAGGTATATCAGCCCCCTCCCCTGTGCTGATCTGTCTGTTGCCTGGAGCTGCTGATGATTGGGACATGGGAAGATTTCTGCTCTGGAATCTCGGAATCTGATGACGTCCTCATTATCTTCCCATCAGTACAATGATTGCTCAACTATCTCCCAACTTCACAGGGGGTTAGAACAGAGATCGCTGCACACGTGCTGTATATGGGCTCATATCGCTGCAGACGTGCTGTATACAGGCTCATATCGCTGCAGACGTGCTGTATACGGGCTCATATCGCTGCAGACGTGCTGTATACGGGCTCATATCGCTGCAGACGTGCTGTATACGGGCTCATATAATAATAATAATAATAATCTTTATTTTTATATAGCGCTAACATATTACGCAGCGCTTTTACAGTTTGTACACATTATCATCGCTGTCCCCGATGGGGCTCACAATCTAATTTCCCTATCAGTATGTCTTTGGAATGTGGGAGGAAACCGGAGTGCCCGGAGGAAACCCACGCAAACACGGAGAGAACATACAAACTCTTTGCAGATGTTGTCCAAGGTGGGATTAGAACCCAGGACTCCAGCGCTGCAAGGCTGCTGTGCTAACCACTGGGCCACCGTGCTGCTCATATCGCTGCAGACGTGCTGTATACGGGCTCATATCGCTGCAGACGTGCTGTATACGGGCTCATATCGCTGCAGACGTGCTGTATACGGGCTCAAATCGCTGCAGACGTGCTGTATGCAGGCTCATCACTGCAGACGTGCTGTATACTGCGCTCATATCGCTGCACACGTGCTGTATACATGCTCATATCGCTGCAGACGTGCTGTATACAGGCTCATCACTGCAGACTTGCTGTATACGGGCTCATATCGCTGCAGACGTGCTGTATACGGGCTCATATCGATGCAGACGTGCTGTATACAGGCTCATCATTGCAGACGTGCTATATACGGGCTCATATCGCTGCACACGTGCTGTATACGGGCTCATATCGCTGCACACGTGCTGTATACGGGCTCATATCGCTGCACACGTGCTGTATACGGGCTCATATCGCTGCACACGTGCTGTATACGGGCTCATATCGTTGCATACGTGCTGTATACGGGCTCATATCGCTGCAGACGTGCTGTATACGGGCTCATATCGCTGCACACGTGCTGTATACGGGCTCATATCTCTGCACACGTGCTGCATGTGGACTGACCTCGCCGTACTCGGGTTCACATGGCTACACACACGCTGTATACGGGTTCACGCTGCTGCTCACATGGCTGTACACAGACTCACGCCGTTGCTCGCTTGCTCGCTGTACGCAGGCTCACACTTGTGATATCTATCGTTTCGTTTTGGATTTGTTTCTCGGCCGTTTTAGTATTTTATTAGCGCCCCAAATATGCGACCAGAGGGCGCTTATAGTTCTGTAGTAACTGGTGTAGACCCGGCCTAATATTCCCACATGACCACTGGAGATATATGCACAGGCTTCCTTTTGGGTGCTATAGTGACCCCCATCTTGTGCTCTCACCCCACACAATATCACAGAATGCCCCTGGACCTTTCTCCCTGTGGGCAGCCGTCTACATGGAATGGAATTAGTTTTCTGCACATGAAGTATTAGTGACCGCAGTATTTGCCCCCTCCTTAGAAGACTCCATGATCTGGGCGCCACCTTGTAGTAATTTGCAGGATTCCCCTAAGTGACTTTTGTAGGTGACATGACTAAGGCTTGATGCAGGAGGGGGCTTTATCCCTGTGCTTCTGTCTCTTCCCAGAAATCTGCTTCATCTTTTACTCAGTGCAGTAAAGTGCACTCAGCCATCATGAAGGGCTCCGTCTCCGTGTGGGTGTGTAATTAGGGTTATTGGGCTGAGACTCTGAGTCCCCTCTCTGCGTGCAGTGTGGTCAGGGTGAGGGAGCCAGGCCGCCCCTGCAGCGGTGTCACACCTAGTCTCAGAGCTGCTGTGTCTGTTATTCCTGACAAGGACAGATGTCCTGTGCAGCATCATCACTGGCACTCTCTCTGGCACCCTCCCCTCTCCATCTCGTGTCCCCCCCCCCCCCCCCCCCCCCTATCCGGCACTGTCCCGTCCCCTCCCCTCTCCATCCCCCCTCTTCGGCACTCTCCCCTCTCCATCTCATCCCCCCCTCCGGCAGACTCCTCTCTCAAGCGCTTTCCCCTCTCCATCACGTCCCCTATCCATCTCGTCCCCCCCCTCTTTGGCACTCTCCATCCCCCTGCTCCCCTCTCTGGCAACCTCCCCTCTTCTCCATCCCCCCCTCCGGCACACTCCCCTCTCCATGGCCCCCCTACGCGGCACTCTCCCGGCACTCCCATCACCATCATCTGAGAAGTGGAGGTCACAAGGATTCTACCACACAAATAGAAACTAATTTAAAAAAAAAGTGCTGTCGACCCCTTGCTGTTATGTATAATATATTCTATTTCCAAAAATTGGGGAGAAGAGCATTGATACCGTCACTCGGGGTCTCCAGGATAAAAGATTGGAAGTCTCCATTATTAGCTGTGTATTAAAAGCATTGGAAACATTTTGTTACAATGTAAAATCCTGGGTGATCTGTGTCCCAAAGGTCAATGCAGTTTCAGTTGTTATTAAAGGGGATGTTGAAGGTTGAACAAACATGGCTGCTTAGTGCTGTAACCAGGACCCCCTCAGGTTGTGTGCGGTACTGCAGCTCAGGCCTAGTCACAGCTGTGGAGCAGATGGTTATTTGCACTCTGGTCGTCTTCATACCCAATTTGATCGAATGTGATTTATTCCTCATGGTACCTGAAGTTATGTAGATTTGTTAGAGTGAAGCTTGCTGGTGTTTTGTTTTCTTGGGGGGTGTTTGCCTCTTCTGAGCCCATATGGTCTGGTGGTCATCTGTACGTATGTTTTATCTGTCTCAGACACAGAAGTGTTGAGAGGTGCTGCCTGCCCCTGCGGCACTTTCTGGATATTCGTTATGGCAGACGTGTGCCCTGAAATTAGGGCCATCCTCTACGTATTCGCTGACGTATCTCGCACCTCACCCTTCATCCTCTACGACCAATGCTGGGTAGCCAGAGACACCGGCACGCACGCTCGCCGAGAAGGGACGGGACGCCGGCACGCACGCTCGCCAAGAAGGGACGGGACGCCGGCACGCACGCTCGCCGAGAAGGGACGGGACGCCGGCACGCACGCTCGCCGAGAAGGGACGGGACGCCGGCAAGCACGCGCCGAGAAGGGACGGGACGCCGGCACAAACGCGCACAGAGAAGGGATGGGACGCCAGCACGCACGCGCGCCGAGAAGGGACGCGACGCCGGCACACGCGCGGAGAAGGGACGGGACGCCGGCTCAGGCTCTCACCCTGCCAGTCTAGTGCTGAGGGGAGATGCTACATGGCCGTCATCCACCTGTGACCTCAGCTCTGACCTCTCTGGCCCATTGGTCTCATGTCACACTCACGTCCTAGCATTTCTCTATGGAGGAAGGAATCCTGGACTCCTCAGTTCACTGCATTGTTCATGGTTCTGGGTTTAGTACTTTCGCCTTTACCAAGGACCTAACATATGATGTTGCCCTTACCTGAGGACTTTCTGATCTGCTGAGCCCCCAACGTTCACAGCCCCTCACACATAGGACATGCGGATCCCGCTGATGGGATATGGAGATAATGGCATCCTGACATATCGTGAGTGTGAAGTGAGACATTCATCCCCTATCTGGGGGTGAGATTTCCCCGGATTCCCTGAGGGAGCAGCACAAGGAGACTGTGAGAAGAAATTCCTGTAAGGGGGCCGCTCTTATAACTGAAATGACTTCCATATGAAAGGGGGCACTATGGGGGTGTGAGAAATTTGTCCTTGGGAGTGGAATCAGTGGGTGCTGCAATCTGCCTCATCTGAAGCCTCCTGTGAGAGGGAAACAGGACCCTTTAACCCTTTCTCAGCTGCAGAACATCCTTCCAATCTGGTTCCCACATTATCGAGTGTAGATGGCATGTGCTGAGCCTGAGGACTGCCGGCTGGGAGGAGGTTAAGTGTGGGAATATTTGGGAAGTACAGTCAATCTGGCTTGAGAAGTCGGGCAGTGACTGAGCTCCCATGCACGTGGTGACGACAAGCTGGTGGTCTCACATTACAGTAGAATGACTCAATCCTAGGCGGTGGCGAGGGCGGACCAGTGGCGCTTACAATGTGCAGGCCCTGGATGTACAGGCTGCAAATGACAAATGCCAAGAGGCAGGCTTGGGGCCTGAACCGTTATTGAAAAAATGTTATTATCATTCTCCTATATCCTCCCAGCATCGTTACTCAGGGCCTCCTACCAAAGAGAAGATGTGGTCAAAGCCGGAGAAACACAAAGACGCCGCTGCCCCTGTTGGCGCCGAGACTTCAGGGTGCATTTCTGGAGATTATACATAGTGGGGAAAAGATGACACTGCCAATTTTACAAGTTTTCCCCCCCTACAAAGAATGGAGAGGTCTGTAATTGTTATCGTAGGCACACTTCACCTGTGAGAGACAATCTAACAGTAAAATCCAGATAATCACATTGTAGGATTGTTACATAATTAGTGTTTTATTACATGGAATACTTGATCACCGACCAACCAGCGAGAATTCTGCTCTCCCAGACCTGTTAGCTTTTCTTTAAGAAGCCTCCTACTCTGCACTCATTACCTGGATTAATTGCTTCTGTGTGAACTCGTTACCTGTATAAAGGACACCTGTCCTCACACTCCAACCTCTCCACCATGGCCAAGGCCAAAGATCTGTCTAAGGACACCAGGGACATAATTATAGACCTGCACAAGGCTGGGATGGGCTACAGGACAATAGACAAACAGCTTGGCACAATTAGAAAATAGAAGAAACACACGATTACCGTCAATCTTCCTCAGTCTGGGGCTCCATGCAAGATCTCACCTCGCGGGGTAAGGATAATTATGGGAAAGGTCAGGACTCAGCCCAGAACTACACAAGAGGACCTGGTCAATGACCTGAAACAGCTGGGACCACAGTATCAAACATTACCATTAGTAACACACTACACCTTCATGGATTAAAATGGGAGGTCATGTGGTAAGATGAGACCAAAATAGAAATTTTTTGTATCATCTCTAGAGTTGAGCGAATTTGCTCCGGTTCCCTCTTATCCGGCAAGCTATAGCACTTAGTGAATAAGCTGCAGCGGGAACCCGGCTTCCTGGATCGTGCCGGCTGATCGGCAAGCAGCTTCCGCAGATGTCGCATATGTGTCGCGGTTGTGTCACAGCACATGCATGGAGAGCCTGATTGTTGGGCATCTGCGGTGCCGATCTGCTGATCAGCCGGTGTGATCCAGGAAGCCACAGCAGCTTATTCGGTAAGCGCTATAGGTTGCCGAATAAGAGGGAACCTGAGCAAATTCGCTCATTTCTAATCTCCACTCGCCATGTTTGGAGGAAGAAGGATGAATACAGCCCCAAAACACCATCCCAACAGTGAAGCATGGTGGACAGGACGAGTGCATCATATTGAAGGTAGGATGAATGGGGTCATGTATTGTGAGATTTTGGCCAACAACCTCATTCCCTCAGTAAAAGGATTGATTAGCCAGGGAAGCTAAGGAATGGCTCTGTAAGAAGCATTTCATGGTCCTGGAGTGTCCTAGCCAGTCTCCAGACTTGAGCCCAATCTAAAATCTTTGGAGGGAGCTGAAACTCATAGTTGCCCAGCGACAAACCTGAAACCTGGAAGATCTGGAGAAGATCAGTATGGAGGAGGGGGCCAAAATCCCTGCTGCAGTGTCTGCAAACCTGGTCAGGAACCACAGGAAACGGATGACCTCTGTAATTACAAACAAAGAGTTCTTGACTAAATATTAAGGTCTGTTTTTCTATTGTATCAAATACTTATTTCATGCAATACAATGCAAATTAATGATGTAACAATCCTACAAGGTGATTTTTTTTTTAGATTCTGTCTCACTGGTGAAGTGTACCTACGCTAAATATTACAGACCTCTCCATTCTGTGTAGGGGGAAAACTTGCAAAATCGGCAGTTTATCGAATACTTATTTTCCCCACTGTAGGATTTGCTACTTCCAGGAGACGGAAGTCTCTTACTACAGGGCGTCATGTGTATGAGGGCGACTTGTCATGGCACAACCCTCACATCTCGGCCTCGTTCACACGCTCAGTATGTGGTCAGTATATTACATCAGTGTTTGTAGCCAGGAGCGGTGATAATACAGAAGTGGTGACGGGTTTCTGTTAGACTTTTCCTCTGAGTGTTCTGCTCCTGGTTTTGGCTTATAAAATGGCCGATGTAAAATGCCGACATATACTGAAGATGTGACCGTGGCCTTGCCTGGATGGTGAATATAGCAGTGATGCCGTCAGATTGTGTTCGGTGTTAGTGGCGTAGATCGGAGCAATGGCAGCACTTGTACATTGTGCTTGTATTTAGCCTAATGGGGTCCAGCTGCAGTGGAGGGGTATGTGACTGTGCCCAGCTGAGATTAGGCCAGGCGTCCACGTGTGCCGGCTGCACCAGGGTCTCCTCTATTGTGTTATCTCAAGTGCTTCCCTTTATACAGCATTCATTGGTGTGGACCCCGGTGATAATCCCCCATAATAGCTACTAATCCCATGTGAGCCTTGTGAGGGGAGCCCACCAGCAGAGCCTGGCCGGGAATATGATCCGGGGGCTCGTCACAGTGTGGTGTAAAGTACATAGAAAAATGATGTACAGTGATGACCCTTGTAGCGGGGTGCACTCTCTGGCGCCACTAATGTGATCCTGATACCGGAGGATTTCAGCTCCTCGGCAGCAGTGTCAGAAGCTCTGGAGTGCAGTGCATTATTGGTACTGACACAGGTGCAGAGCTTGCTACAGTGTGTCAGCGCTTTCTCTTATGTAGCAGTTGTACATTTACTCTTTTAGTCACTGATCGCAGGCAGAGAACATGAACCTGCTGAAAAACTGAAATAAAAAATCCAGTAGAAAGTTGCAGAACTTTTCATTATATAGATCTGGAAAGTCCCCGTCATGGAGAAAGGTGATTTACATGTAATGCAGCAATGTCTGCCAGGAGCTGTGTACCTGTGCCCGGGGCATAAGATTTATACCTGTATGCTCAGATCTAAGTGCCCTGCCTCTGCTGGGATGATGGGGGGAGTAGTAACTTCATAGGGTGAATTCTTACGTGTCCATTAGGCTATAGTTTATCTCGGCAGCGGCCACCAGTGTTGGTCACTACGGTCAGGGAAGGCTCGGGCTCTCCACAACCATTCAGATTAGACATAGGAAGATGAATGGATTTATGATCGATTTCCCAAAAATCGATCATAAATGTGGAATGGGAATGTGTCACCTGGGTGAAGCCCTAACTCCTGCGTGCCCACCGGCCCCATGTGCCCTACATCTCCTATAGGTTTATGGGGGGGCAGCCACTTCTGTCTCAGACTTTTAGCATCATCTCCGGGGTCCTTGAGCCCAGTCCACTTCAGTCTGAGGGTTCATTAAGGACGGGAACATTCCTG